>NC_056745.1:1213323488-1213400988 GCF_019279795.1 Protopterus annectens | reverse complement strand
TCACCCTGGCATAAAAAAAAAATACCAAAAACAAGGGGAATGGAGGGAGCAGCTACTGCAGCAGTGATCATTCGAGCATCTACTGTTATGCAAGTTCAACTTAAACAATTTTACTAAGTTTAACAGATTCATTGCTGCTGTAGTATCATTAGCTATATGGGTGGATTACCTCAACTACTAAATTTGGGAGATGGAAGGAGAAGAGTCCAGGAGCCTCTGAAGAATGGTCCTAAGAAATGTTGATCAGGATCTAGAGAAGGAATCAAGCTTGTAATACTTTGTAAAAATATGTTCATAGGGCCAAGTAGCAGCTTCCAGAATACCTTTAGAATTCAACACTTTCCAAAAAGCCATAGATGAAGCCAAGGCCCTGTTAGAGTGGGTCTTGACCTTGTCTGGAATGGCTTTATTGAGGTGAGTATAACAAAAGGTAATCGCTTTAGACAACCATTTGGAAGTAGTCTGTTTTGACACAGGTTCCTCCTTCTTACCTTCACAAGAAATGAACAATTGATCCAAAAATCTGAAAGATAGTACCCGAGTTGACTGTGGATATCAAAGGTAGGGGAGTATCTTTTCTCCATCAGTTTAGGTTCAAGAAAGAAAATGGGGAGATAGTGTGGCTTGAAGTAAATGAAGTAAACTCTGATACCATTTTATGCATAAAAGAAGGATTTGTTCTCAAAGAACCCTGTCCTTATGGGAAATGAGATTAAGTAGCATGCTGTTATGATCAGTCAACCCTGATGCCCTTTGCAGATGTCAGAACAATTAATAAAACTGTTTTCCATGTTAAGAACTTCAAGTCAGTCAGAGTAACTGCTTCAGATGAACCAAGTGTTAGCTTCACTAACACAAAATGAAGATCCCAAGGAGGTGCTACTGGTGTTCTTAGGAGACCTCTTATGTAAAATCCCTTTCAAGAACATTTTGACATGAGACTGCATTGAAAGAGGGAGGTGCATGGGCAGATGTGTTGAAATGGCTAATACTGAACCTTGATAGAGGAATAAGAAATGCCATAGGATAGTAACTCACAGAAATATTACAAAATTGAAGAACAACTAGCCCTGACTGGGTGCTGGCTTTGTTGTCATCAGCAACTACAAAACCTTTTTCATTTGCTATTATAGGATTTTTTAGTAGCAGGCTTTCTTGCCTCCATTAGTGTGTGCTGCATTTCCTCAGTAAACGCATGCTTAAAAGGAAGTAAGACACCACCATCCAGGCAGTCATTTGAAGATGATTGATGCCTGGGCAAATCAGACAGCCCTGTTCTTGTGTGAGTAGATCTAGTGGTAATTGTTCCTGTCCATTTCCAAAAGGAGGAGAACCACAGTTGCCTGGGCCAGAAGGGTGTCATCACAGTGATCTCTGGGGATTCCTTCTGAATCTTCAGAAGTACCCTGGATATTAGTGGAAAGGTTGGAAAAAAATACATGAATATTCCTTTCCAAGGAAAAGAAAAGAAATATGTCTTCCAGGCCTTATTGCATGGAGTCCTGGAACATAATCTTGCCAGCTGATTGTTCAGAGAGGAGGCAAACAGGTATACTAGAGGAACTCCAGTGGATGGACCAAACCTTGGAAGACACCCTGATCTAGTTTCCATTTGTGAGAGTCTGCCCTGCTCCTGCTGAGCTTGTCTACCCCGTAGTTTTGCTCTGATAGAATGTAGGATGCCTGTAGAGTGAAATTATGTTGTCATGCTATATCCCAAGCTAACATGGCTAGCCTGTGAAGGGTAGTACCACCTGGTTCCCCCTTGCTTGTTGATATACCATATGACAGTGGGGACCAATAATGGCTCAGAGTTGTGTCTTGAGCCAGGCAAGAATCCCCTTGGTATTTATATGCTTGCATCTGTCCTTGGTGTCCCCCACCCTTGCACATTTATCCCTTCTGAAACTGCTCCCCAAGTAAAGACTGAAGTGTCTGTATTGAATGACAGCTTTGGAGCAGGAAGGAGAGACCTGGATTTAAGGATATCTATTGCCTTCACCAAAAGATTTCTCTTCTGACAAACCCCAGCACTGGGATTTGAAAAGATAAAGGGTGTTGATGCTGGACCAAAGATATTTCAGATACGGTTTACCTTCATATTGTCCAAAGCACATCCACGAATGTGCAGATATGCGAACCGTTTCGGCGAATTCTGTCCCACCGACTTCTGTAAATTTCAAAAAAACAGTGAATGTTGACATTTCCAACCGCTCCATGGCTGAAACAAGTGCTACCATGGGTCAAAAAGGGGGCGAGATTTTGTTATTTGGAACATCGGCATTCGCGGTTTTGCGAAGTCGCAGTGTGCAGTTTGTGGAAGCTGTTTCGGGGATGTGGCTGTCGGAATTATGAAGGTAAACCTTCAAATACTACTGTATCCTTCAAATGTGGAGATAGCCAGGGGTATTATGAGAATCATAGATGACAATGAGACTCAGAATCCCAAGGTATTGCCTTGCAGTGGCCGAGGTGTCTGGTCGACATCACATGAACCCAGTCAAATGTTCCCTTAGAATCCCAACTTATGTAAGAAATCTCTTATCCAAGAGAAAGATTCCTGACACTTTCAAAAATTACTCTGCAAAGATAAGTAAGTCATCTAAATATGGAAAAATGTGGGTACCGTCTAGCCTGCAGTGAACACTCTTGGTGCAGCGGATAGTCCAAAGGGCAGAAAACTGATAATGTGATCCAGACACCACACACAACCTGAAGAAACATATGAAGTCTGGATGAATAAGGGTGTGTCCATAAACATCTTTTAAGTCTACCGTTACCTCTTCTTACTCTTTCAAGTTTCGTGGTAACAGAAGTGACATCATTTTGAATTTGGGCACTTTCACAAACACGTTTAGGAAAGAAATATATAGAACTGGTCTCCAAGTTTTTACTTTCTCTGGCACTAGGAACAACCTTGAATAAAAGCCCTACCCCATTTGAGAATGAGTTACTGGTTCTATCACTCCTTGGGACAACATGTGGCGAAGAACAGGTGGAAACAAGAGTTTGATCTGGAGGATGAAGAATGACACCCTGGAAAGAAGAAATTTCCTCCTACTGCCATCTGTAACCTTGCTGAATGTTTCAGACAAGTGATTTCTGAAAAGCAATCTGTTTACAAGGAGAAAAATGGAGCTTCAGACTTTCTGGAAGAAAAAAGGTGCCAGGGTGGGAGAGGGTCATGGGGTCTCTTGAGTAGTCATTCAGACATGTTTGACTATCCCTGGTTTTGGCAGGTTCAATACTTCTTTTTGTAATCTTCTTGCCATTTCTTCTTAAACAACTGTTTACCTGAATTTTGTTGAGACTGTTAGTTTTTTTTTTTTTTTTTGCCAAAATTCATTGAGGAGGTAGAAAATCCCTTTGGCAATTTGGAAAAGAGGAGTAAAAAGATTCCCTGCATCAGCTTGCCCCTCACTTCACACTTTTTGATTACCTGTGCAGCAGAGAGGCCAAACACTAAATCTCTATCCGAGGGAGAACTTAAAATCTCATTTTTAATGTCATCTAGGAGGCTCTGAGAAGGCTTCCAATGCAAACCTCATCAAAACAGTACCAGTGGCCGTAGCCGTGGAAGAAGTATTAACAGTCATACACACACTGCAAACAATGAGTAGTGACCTGTGCAGTAGAAGAAAGTTATTTAAAGCAAATTTTTCCTCACAGGAAAAAACTACAGCTACAACATACTTTCACAGTTTCACGGAACAAACTTTAACATATGAGCCTGACCATTCAAAATTCTGAAAATCACAGTGCATAAATATCCGTACCCATAAATAATTTCCTGTCTTTATCAGAAAGAGTAGTATTGGAATTACACTAAGTGCTTAGCAGCAGTGGAATCAACTAAACCTATAGCAGCTGGGTCAGGTTTGGCAATAGTGTGTAAAAATTTAAGACTGATGAACTTTATACATCCTGTCTGCTTTTTTAGGGGCAAATGACTTTCAGGAAAATTGCAAGCAGTAAGCACACATCCTCTCAAATAGAACAGGAGGAATGGGTATAGGTTCTGGAAAATCCTTCTGTAATAACTCATAGTATTTTCTGTATGATTGAGAAACTGCAGTGTTCTACTGAAAACACTGGCACATTTTAGCAATAGTGTCGGAAAGAGAAGCCGCTACAGGTAGAATCAGAACCTGAGCTATCCTCTAAGTCTGGATCACAAATCTGAGGGAAAACATGCGTCTTTTCCTGTATCTTCCTGTTCAGATTCAGAGTCTTGAATCTCCTCAGGAAAAGAAGGATCCATCTTTCTTTTACCAGAAATTGCTGTACAAGAAGGATCAGTAACCTGAATTAAACATTGAGCCAGACCCATTAAACTCCTCCTATACAAGGAAAATTGAGGCGAAGTAGAAACATGCTTGACTTTATTTTTCTTTTTGACAGGAAAAATGGAGCCAGTCATGTTAATGGCAGCAGCTGCTTCCCCAAGGATGAGCACAGCATTCTGACACAACTGGAAAACCTTCCCTCTTCCCTGTTCCAGGACCAACAAGAATGATTCTCCCTTGCCCACTGAGGGGACCCCAACAGCTGCAGAGGATGTGGCTAACCCCCGGTCCATAGTGGCTATAAGGTGCTATTCCAAAGGGATCCAGGGTTAAAGACAGGGCTGTGGAGTCAACAAATGGTCACAGCAGAGTCACCCACCTGTGGCTGAGGCAGATTGGTAGCCTGGTGTGATGGCAAAGGCTGTTTGCTTAACATCCATCTGTCTGTCTATCTATCTGTCTATATATCTATCTATTTATGAATGCATGCATGTGTTTTTGTGGCTGGAAAAAGGACTGACTGTGGGAAACGGTAGTCTGTGTGGTAGTCGGTCCAGAAATGATGAGTCTTTCCCAAAGAAGAGAAACAGCAGTTTCTGGTAAACACTATCAGTCAAAAAAGGTACTTTTTGACAGGAAAAAACATGGTAAAAAGCACTCTAAAGTATTATGCCTGCCCCCACAAAAGTAAAATAAACACAATTTCTCCACAGAGAAAAATGTTTTCATTTCCTTTACACTTCTTTTAAACTGAGGGAAAAATGAGTGCTACTTTTAAGAGTACATTAGTCTCAAGAGAGTCCATTAAAACACAACACTCCTAACTTTAAAGTAACTTTCCTGAAGAGCAAAGTAATAAAATATCAACAAAATTGGTAATTAGCCAACTGCTGTATCCTTGAGAGGATGTAACCCATATTGCTAAAGCTACTGCAGCAATGATCAATCTAGTGAACACCCCCCTCCTTCCTTCATTGCACATACAGCTTTCTAAGACTCCTCCTTGCAATTCTCTCTCCCAATTCAGAGGCTAGAAGTCTGCAATTTTAATGAGCTAACTGCTGTTTAATGATCCTGGCTCCGTGACACGGAAGGTTGCAGCCCTGATTACAAACCAAGCCGCCATAGTTTGATTAGCAGTCCAAACACTGGAGAAGGCAATGGGGGGGGGGGGTTGAAGGAGCGTGGCCTGCACACCTCTGGGTGGGGCACACTAAGTAGGTGACATTTCTCTGATGGAACAGAGAAAGTACCTCCTATGCTTTTGTGGGGGAGGAGTGTGGCTAGATGAAAAGAAATGCCCCTTGCGGAAGTGAGGGGATGTTCTTTGCAGATAGCCCATTGAATATCTCCTCCCCTGTGCTTATGCCATGTACATTTGTCCCAGGGGTTCCACTTGTGCCCCTCATTGACAGAGGTGACAGGTGCTGATTGAGATTTATTTTTTGGGGATAAACTCTTGTGTAGACTTGTAAGGGTTCCAGAACCATTAGCCTAGTAATTTCCTATGATGCTATCATCCTAGAGGGGAAGATTAGGGCAGCAAAATACAAAAAAAAAAAAATGCAAACCACTGTGGCTGGCTGGCTAATTGATGGCTTCTCCCAGCTCACCCTCACTCTATTGCTGGGTAAAGAATGGGACAGTTGGCCATGAGAAGGCTGATGGTCAACAAGAACTAGGAAAAAGTGAACCAAAAAAAAATAGCAGTTGCTATAAATATCCGAAGAGGCAGTTGCTCTTATTTCTTAATGTGGTGAGCCTGCCTAACACACCCTTTGCACCTAGCAGGTATGTCATGAGACCTCTCGGCGATGTGTTTTTGGTTCAGTCCATGCATGCGTACTTGTTATGTTACGTGACTGGCCACCCCAGCAAAGAAGCATTCATTCAGGCCTTTTCCATTAAGGTGAATGCTGCCATCATCCACACCTCCACATGCAACTTTCCCATAGATGTGAAGGCAGTCCCAATGCATTTCCTCAACCTCTACTAGGGATCAACTGCAGGGATGCATACGAGCATGCCCCCCCATGGGCATTCCCATCCTCCCTATCTGTGCTGTCAAGAATATGAGCCACTATTCAAACTCGGTTTATCAGTGCCGTATTCCGGGTTTTCTCCTTGTACATCAGAACTGTTATGCAAAATGAAACCTACTACAATGAAGTCGGAACACATTGGGTAGGTTATGTACAGCTAAGGGGAAAAATATTGAAAAAAATTGTATCTTTTGTATGGCCAAAATTTAGCAAACGGTAATTTCTGCCAGTTTCAACTTATTTGACATTCATCGTCTTTTAAATCATTTTGGTCCATAATAGATTAATAGTAAATTAGATCTTTGTAGTCAGTTTTTAGAAGATTCAAAATGGTCCATGGTGCCTTCTTAGTATTCACATTTGTGGTAATAGACAGTACTTTTCTTTTTGTTTACCTTCTGTTATACCTTTGGTAGTTTTTTTTTTTCCCTGACCTTTCAGTACTTTCATACCGAACCTTTTTTTTTTTTTTTTGGGTATGTTTGGGCTTTGACCCTCCTACAGACAAATAAAACAAAAATCTGTTTTTCTGTATAAGTATTTCTATGGGAGAAAGAGACTGTTCATGGAATGTGTAGAGCAAGACTTAAAGATTCATTGGCTGTAAATTTAGCTTGCGTGGTGCTTGTACTGCAAGTCAAAGTATGAGGAGTGATATTGATGATAGATGTCCAACATATGTGAATGAAGACATAACAATGTGAAGCAGTTCAACAGAGGTGCAGAGCCACTCTCTCACACATCATCCACTGTTGAAGTCACGGGAGATACTAATTGTTGTCAAGGCAACAGTGAATCCAGACTATAACCAGGGCATCCAAATCAGGCACATTTGGAAGAAATTTCTTCAAACATCATACTGTTATGTTGAGAGAGCTGCATGGCCCAATGTTCGGACAGGTCAACGGCAGTGTGGGTGTTCTGTGAATGATGGAGCGCACTATCCTTCCAGCAGCCTTAATTTGTGCAGAGACGCATGTTGACACGCAACATCCAAGGCTTATGGGCATGTGATAGCTCTGCTGATTTTGTGACCATGAGATAGTTGTGTGGAGCAGGTGACAGTATAACAGCTGTGCTAGGCATTTTGCTCCATGAACTGTGTTCTGATCCTTAGACACATGTGGCCTCACTACAGTGAGTCAAAATGTACAGTGTGAATCATGAGCAGATTTGCGTGCCACTGAAATTCTAACGTGTAAACTTTCTGGTAGATATGGCTGGAATTTTTAATAATGTTACCTACACATGTGATGGTGTCGGAGCTGCACCCACTGCTGTTTTTGTATACATGCAGCAAGTAAAGGCTCACCTGTGTTATGCAACTGATAAACGTAGGGTTCCCTACACCTAATACATACAAGTAGGTGTAGCAGCTGCTTATGTACTTGGACATACCATAGCAGGCTTTACAATAGCAGTACCAGCCAGGTCAGTTGTGAATATGTGCCCCTGTGTCAGTTGGCATACACATTGGTACTGGCCACATATGCCGATTAATGTAGTACAGCCAAACATAGCTGCTCACTCTTCTACCTCAGCTTTCTTAGTGTCCATTTGCCAGCTGCCACATCAATATTGTCCCTGCTTATTTCAACCATGCCCGTAATTCAATAGTCATGCACCTGTTTTAGATAAGTGTTGTACAAGTAAAAACAAAAGATAGTGTTGCCAGTCAGTTGACGTAATACCATTAGCAGTTTCATTTGATTGCAGTTTCATTTGATTGCCCTGTATGTATCATTTCTGTGCAGTACCCATTGGCCTCAAAAAAGATGTCTGTGGTTTTATCACAGCTGTACACACCATATTTGTTTTGATGTGCTCATGGGTATATACGTTGTTACACAGCTAGGTTCATCCATTAAAGATGTGTTCCCAATGACTTCAGTTATTCTGCATAGTATGGTATTCCTTGCCTGTTGTAACGCTTATGCAGACAGCCAGGATCTTCATTGTGATTTGACATGGTGGTAGGGTATGATCAGCTACACGACATATACACCCCTCACTGAGCAACACACCTCCATGTGGACCACTGCTATTGCCTTCAGCCATTGTATACACTGCTGAAGTATCTAGCAACGTTTACCATCCTTTTTATAAGACAGACTTGCTAAGTCTAGGTCTTACTATAAAATGGCAAGCCTACCAGCATGAATGACATGTAAAGTGTATAGATGCCCAATTTTAATGGGGTCTGTGCCAGGACTAGTACAGCAATGTTAAACCCTGTGTCACTCAACAGTACTGGGCTTGTCCTGTTTCCTACCCTAGCCTTGTATATTCATGGTCTGCTTAACTCTGAAATGTGATCCAGAGGCATGGGTTCATTAACGTACATCATTCATTATGCTTCTTTGCAAGAAGCATTTACATGTCGGTATTCTCAGTATTGACATCAGAGATTGGCAGTCCAGCTGTATACTTGCATTGAAGAAGCTACAGGTACTGTCAGGATACATTGGTGACTTGTTTATGTTGGGGTTGCAGGAACTGTACTAGCCAGTAATATTGCCATTGTGTAGACTGTTGTGCAGAGTGTCTTGGGGTTCTGGATGTGCACATATGTGTACATTGCTGCAGGGATACGTGTGTTTACAGGGTGTTACAAGCAGGTATGTGACTTTCACCTGGGTCACCTGCCCATCAGCCTTTGTGTGCACTTGGGGTTCTTTGGGATGTTACCACATCAGAAGGCAATCGGGGAGTATGTGTCTCCAGGCTTTATGAATTGTTCATCAACTAATTCGTATTGTACTATGGCCATTTACATATCCATCTCTCACCAGGACCACCTTCAGAACTCTTATATAGTTTCTGTTGCACTGTGTCTGCTTTCTATGTTAGAATCCAGAGGCGATGATTTTCTTGTAAACCTTACTGCAGTACCCTTCTGAAATGCACCTCATCTCTAATCTTCCCTCTTCTCCATAGAGAAATGTTATGATGCACCACTTAAATCCCTCCATTACTATTAATTTCTCATTTCTCCTGTTTTCAATTCACTTTATTAAACATTTTCCATTTCTTCACTTAGTCTCCTTAATGAAGCTGAGTAGGTTGAATTGCCTGTAATAACGATACCAGATGTTTTGGCAGTTTCTAAAACCTGAGACCCACTAACCCCCCCCCCCCCAAGCACACACACACACACACACACACACACACACACACACACACACACACACACACACACACACACACACACACACACACACACACACCACCACCACCACCACCTGCTGCCCTGCAGTATATTTAGATGTGATATGTGTCTGGTGATCAGGGATGACAGTGTCTCTGTGTGCTTGCTTAACATTATTTGCTAATTTCACTAAAACCCTAGTCGATCAGGTTTTGCCCTAAGATGCACATAACTCATATGATGGACCTCTGCTAGGCTAGTTATCTTGATCATATTGTAATTGCCTGTGACTTTTTTCTATTCCATTAGTGTCAGTGGATGCCACTGTTATACTGGGTGGATCAGAAACTCCTCCTGCAAACACAGGTCCATCACCAGTGTGGCTAGGACCATAAATGACCTTTGCCCCCTTAAGTCCCTGCAGAAAACTTTAAGCCTTCATCTAGGGTTATTACTGGTATGTCCAGCTCTGCCTTTTAATATCCCATTTTCCTAATTATCTTTGCACAGATGCACTGGACCTTGCTGTACCTTTTCCTGTGAGGACACAGCAGCATATTTTTCCAGTACTCCTTTTGGTTCAGAACTTAGTTTCCACTTAAATATGCCAAGATTAAAAGTAGATGAGGCTCAACAACTAATGGTTAAGATAGGAGGCGATGAGATAAAATGGTGACGTATAACCAATTTACAGGAAAGTCTCCAGGAATAGATGGTATTCTGGTGGAAGTTTTGAAGTTAGGAGGGAAGAAAGTGGTAAATATCTGAAAGGTTTTGTTTAACAGTATTTTTTTAAAAGGGAGGGGGAGGCATCACCATCTTGGAAAACAAACTGTGATAGATGTAATACTTAAAGATGATAGACTCATCTGTTCCAGCTTCTTTTAAGCCCATTTCAGTCTTAAACCATATTTATAAAATGTTTATCTATAATGGCAAAGATGATGCCAGAATTGCTATGAATCAGTGTGGTTTTGTAGAGAGGAGGCAAACATTTGACAAAACAGTGTTCAGAGGGAAGCAGAATGTCAGAAAATACTGTTTTTATTGGTGGGTCTTGATGAAGAGAAAGCATTTGACAGAGTAAGCTAGAATTTTGAGTAGAGCAGTGGAAGCATTTGCATTTCCTTACAGAGTAGGATTAGAAGGAAATATGAGGGATCGAGGCAGAAATCAAAATGGGAAGGTACTTCTTTGCTAAGTTGTGTCTGAATAGAGGAACCAGGCAGGGAGTGTCCTCTTTCCCTTTGTTATATGCATTATATTTACCATTGGCAAAGAAAATACAGGACTCTGATTCTGGAAATTTAAGGATATAATTGGTATAGTCTTCAAGAAAAGTTGGCTTTCTTTGCAGGTGATATTTTGTACCTGCTTGAACCAGAAAATGACATCTCAGTATTGTGGAATATTCTGAGACAATTCCATGTTTTTTGGAATATAAAATTTATTTAGACGTGTGTCCGAATAGCTTTAAGCTAATCAAACCAGCAGGTCGAGCTCTGAGCTTAACATAGATCTTAACAGATTTTTATTTTTTAAAAATGCTGCAAAGGATTCTCCTATACAATACAAAAAAAAATACGACATGGTGACTCTTGGTTCTTCTTCAAGTGAAGAAGAACCAAGAGTCACCGTGTTTTTTTTTTTCGATTGCACAGGAGAATCCTTTGCAGCATTTTGAAAATTTGAAAAATAAAAATCTCTTAAGATCTATGCTAAGCTCAGAGCTTGACCTGCTGACTTGATTAGTTTAAAGCCATTTGGACACGCGTCTAAATTGTTTTTGTGGTATCAGTACAAGATGCACACAAGGGAGAGCCTTGGAGTACTGCTCTGACCACAAGAGCTTCCAGGTGCTAGGACAAAAATTTGGGATATAAAATTTAATGAAGATAAAACCAAGGCTGTAGCTATAAACTGTGTACCTACACTTGAATTGTTCCAACAATACCCATAGTTATAGGGACATGATAAAATGTAGTATTTAGGAGTGTGGATTAAATAGGATTTGGCTATGGCAGGTAAAGGTATGTGGGAAGAGACTAAATAAAAGATAATATAAAAACTGAGAAGCTGGAAGCTCTTGCCTACGGATATGGATAGCAAGGGATAGCAAGATACAAGCAGTAAAAATGTTTTAGTTCCCTTATTTTTATACACAAATCAGGCATTTTAATCAGCCAGAGGAGAAGTTGCGGGCAGTAATTAATAGAGTTGAAGAATTTTATTTTGAAGGGGAAGAGGGCAAGAGTCAAGTGGGAAAAGTTGATCCAACAGAACAAGGTTTAGGATTACCTGATTTAAAGAGATATTAGAGGTACACATTTAAAACAGTTAAGGCTTTTATACATAACACGAGCAGAAAGCTGTAATTCAAAGCGGAAAGGGATGATGATGAAGCAGGGGGTTAATTCAGGAAATAATAAAAGAGTGTGGTTTTGGATGCAGCTCCGTTAGTGAGAATAAAAGTCATACAAAATATTGTATTCATAAAGTAGCAGAAAGTATACTAAGAACTAAGCCAACACAGGAATGGAGAAAGGAGATCCTTCTGGTAGGGATGACTGCAGTTACGGCTACAGAGAATAGACAAGAGGAAGTCTGGAATTTACTGGAGTGGCAAAGGAACCAAGGTACTGGGATCAAATAATTAGAGAAAGAATGGTAATAGAATGGGAAGAGGCCAAGAAAACATTTGGATTGCAAGCTAATGACTGCCTTCCCTGTCAGGGATTGATATCGTGGTATAGACAATGAGAAAGGGATAAGGGGAATCATAAATGAACAACCTGCACTGGTTGAGTTTTTAATTGAATTTAGAATGGAAGCTGCTGTAAAAAAAAAAAATGGGAAATTAGTAGGACACACAAAGTATTGTATGATAACTATAGGAATTTATCAGAAGTGGTATTAAATATGCATTTCACAAAGTTACAATGAGAAGGCGTATATGGCTTTTAAATATGCAAAGTGTGAAACCTGGAAGTGTTTGGATACTTTTATACCCCAAGCAGACTCCAAAGAATTTTTCCTCAGGTAGATGGCAAATGTCGGAAGTGTGTTGGGGAAGTAACTGGGAATGATTGTTTTGGGAGTGTGATGAGTTGGCAGACTTTAAAAATTCCATACAGAGTACTCTATCAGGAATGCAGGGTGAGCAAATGAAATTATTTTTTGGAGATAGTATGCAGGATATGAATTGACTAGACATAATAGGTCTTATTAAGTTCAATTCTGGTGGCTGCCAGAAAAAGTAGTTACTAAAAATGGAAATTAAATCCTAAACGAACTGTACTTGAAGTAGATATTGTAACAGAGACAAAATAACAGGAACTGGGATCTTCAGAAAAGGGTAGTAGTAAATTATATAGAAAAATGGAAAGTGTGGAAACAATACATGCAGAAAATATTGTGGAGGAGGAATGAAGTTTAAGAAAAGGCAGGAATTGAATAATTTATGTAATGTTGCTTAGATTATAGCATATATAAAAATACATGTGATGTATGATGTTTGTAAACTTGTTTATATGATTTGATTACTTTTATATAAATGTAAGTTTGCCTCTGTGACAGGTGATAGTCTGCTAAAGTTTCCTGTCGGAACTTATTGGGTGTGGAGCAGCAGCTGGCCCTGGCTGACCTACTCTTTAAAAAGCCATACTGGGATACAGGGACCAATGTAATGAAAACTGAAAACACTCTTAGAACTGTAAAAGCTGGGAGTTTGCTGTATTCAGATTTATTAGCAAGCACTCAACTCTCCTTGTTAATAAGGAGAAATTAATCATCGGCACTAAACAGCCTATAATTGCAAAGTACCTTGCAAAGATAAGGGAAAACAGCTCTTGTACTTTACAAAAAAACACCTAAACAGGCATGTCCAAGGGTCAGCTTACAGTGATTTCTCCTGTCCACCTGGTGAATCTGGGCATACTGGGGCAATGCAGCAACTGCCTCATGTACACAGGCAACCCTGTCCTCCTACCACCCAACACTACAACCTGCAAGAGATGCACTTACATAGCCAAACTAGAAGCAAAGCTCTCTCCAGCCAAGACTGTGCTAGACAGTCAAGAGGAGAAGGTTAACACCTGCACTACACCTCAAGCAACACATAGCCCTTCAAAACCCACACCATCAACACCCACATATAGCAACACTAAACCCACATATGCGGAGGCCCTTAACATTAACCTGCCCAAGCATCAAGGACCTCCAAAGCTGAAACGCAAACACCAGTCACATCCAAAGTGGCACATAGCTCACAACACCAGTGTGCCACCCAACAACAGCCCCTAAGGCAAGACAACGTACCCAACACTTTAGTCATAGGTGACTCTGTAGTCAGGCACATTGATGTCCCACTCATCAGGCTGAACAAGGAGAAAATTACAGTCAGCTACCTGTCGGGTGCCAGGATCCGCCACATAACGCATTCACTCAAGTCACTCCACAACAAGTACAAATACGACTCTGTCATTGTCCATGTTGGAGTGAATGACTTGAGACGTACCTCCCTGGACTACATGAAAAGAGACATGGAAGAGCTCTCGTATCATGTGGCCCAGGCAGGTATAACCCTAGCCTGAGTAGCATCCTGCCTTCGCCCAGAATGATACCACAGTATAAGGACAAAATGATTGACTTCAACAATTAGCTAAGCTTCTGGTGTCATTCAAATGGGATCCAGTATCTGTCTGCTTGGAACGACATGATCGACAAACCACTATGCTTTGCCAGAGATGGTCTGCACCTGTCACCCCTGGGATTCAGGTTACTGGCTAAAGCTCTTGTCACCCCTATAGTGCCTTTTTTAGGCAATGTTCAAAGGACAAAACCACCACCGTAACCGATACACGCGTGCAAAATCTGAAGGTAATGCTACTCAATGCTTGAAGTCTAAATCTCAAAATGCACTTTCTCGAGGCACTCCTAAAAATGGAGAACATCGATATCTGTGCAGTAACTGAGATCTGGTTCAAGGCTCCAGAGAGCACCCCTGCAATACCAGGCTACAACTCTTACCACACTTTTCGGCCACCAAACCAAGACTGAAACACTAAAGGTGGAGGAGTGTCCATATTCACCAAGAATATTCACACCTCCAGGCTAGTTGGCCAACACAATGCATCTGAAATTCTCCAGGTGCAGCTAACACTAGGTAAGACTGCAATCCAAATTTTAGTTTGCTACAGATCCCCCACCATGCCCCAAGATTCTCACTACACCTTTCTGAACATACTGGAAAATATTAAGATACAACCAAACACCCTAATACTGGGTGATTTCAACTACACTGCCATTAACTGGGAAAACTATTCGGGTCTCAACACCTTTTCCCAATGGTTCTTGGAATTCATAAATTCCAATGCCCTGGATCAACTAATCCATAGTCCCACCAGGGGCTCCAGTATCCTAGACCTGGTCGTTACCAATATGGGAGATAGATGCTCCACACGAGTGGTCACTCCCTCATCGGTCAAGCCTGACCATAAGTAAATCACCCTTGACATCCACATCCCACCCCCAGCCCCAGTAAGGAAACCTCCGTAAAAAAAACTTCTCCAAAGCCAACTTCATGCTACTCAAGTCAAAAGTGACAAACTTCATGACACCCATGCAGATGGGAGCTGAAAGTTCGACTGCTGAATCCTACACTAAGGCACTGTACGAGCATATCCACTTGTGCATGAATCGTGCCATCCCAAATAGAACCAAGACTCTCTCCTCCAAAAAAAAGGAAGCCAATCTGGTGGTCCCCCTGCCATAAACAAACTATACAACAGAAGAAAGAAACTGTTGCAGAAAAGAAGAAAATCCCAGCATGCAAAAAACTCCCTTATCAGCCTCAGTAAGAAGCTGAGATCCCTCATAAAATCCTCCAAAGCTAGTTACGAAAATAAAATTGCCAAAGATTCCAAAGACAACCACAAGGCATTATATATTTATGTCAAGAATCTAAAAATGGCAATGCTCAGATGTGCTCTGAGCTACAACAGAATGGCATTAAATATACTGATCCCAAGGATATTGCCAATATCCTGGCACATCAATTTAGTGCCAAATTCACCCCTCTCTCACCCCCTAAAGGGCCCATCTCAATACCAAAAGATTGCCAAATTCCAGTAATCACGGCCACACAGGTAGAAACTGCACTCTCCAAAGCTAGGAATACAGCATCCATGATAACAGATGACATCCCGGGCTGTGTACTACATGAACTACAAAATGAACTGGCACCTCACCTAAGTGTCATGTTTAATCATAGCCTCACCTCAGGCTTCGTGCCCACTGAGTGGCGCACAGCTACAGTTATCCCACTCCACAAGGCGGGATCCAGCTTGGATCCTGGGAACTACCATCCCATCAGTCTGACGAGCCTGATATGCAAGGGCATGGAGCACGTTATCATGGAACTTAAGACATTGGCAACCTTCAAACACTGAACCCCACCCAGTTTGGGTTCGTGAAGGGCCAATCTTGTCTCCTGAACCTGATTGACTTCTTCAAATCAGTCCCCAGAGCTGTGGACGAGGGTAAGGCGGTCCACACAGCCTGTCTGGACCTCGCCAAGGCCTTCAACACCAGCCCCCAATCTGGAATCATAGATAAACTTGCTAAGCTGGGCATAAATCCCTACATCACTCGATGGGTTGCCAACTGGCTTACTGACAGAACCCAGACTGTAAAAGTAGCCGACTCCAAATCCAACTCCAGACAAGTGACAAGTGGAGTACTTCAGGGTTCAGTCCTGGGACCGCTCTTGTTTGGCATCTACTTTTCTGAAGTACAGGCCAACACTAAGGGACTCTGGCTAACAAAGTTCGCAGATGACTGCAAACTGGGAGCCATTATTGAATCCCCAAATGATGTGGATATTCTACAAAAGGGCCTTACAGAAACAGATGCTTGGTGCCAGAGCCATGGGCTCAAGCTTAATGCCAAGAAATGTGTAGTTATCCCCTTTGGGAAAAACCATGTACCCATGAATTACCACATAGGTGGCAGTACACTAAACACCGAAAGTGTGATGAGAGACTTTGGGGACACAGGTGGACAGTGGTCTCACCTTCAGTAACCACATTGCCACAACAGTCAGGAAATCCTTCTATGTGGCACACCTCATCACTAAGGGCTTTTCAAACAGAAAAAAGGAGGTCATTGTCCCACTGTACTCATCCCTCATTAGACCCATTATAGAGTACAACGCCCCATTTGGTATGTACCTCACAAGGCATCTGCAACAGCTGGAAAGTCCACAGAAATACCTCACTAAAAGAATCACCGGCTTAAAGCAGATGCCCTATGCTGACAGTCTAAAAAAACTCCAGCTATACTCTGTGGCATATCGTTTACTCAGGCGATCTCTGCTTAACATACAAGGCCATGTCAAACCCTGAGCTGCTGGACATGCTACACTTAAAGAAATCCCAATCCCTCAGAGCCACACGCTCCAGGGATCTAAACCTTGTCATCACAATGAACAAAACATGCTGGAGGGATAGGTTCTTGACCCAGAGACTCCCCATACATAGACTTCCCATACATGTCAAGCAGAGCGCCTCCTTGGCCCTCTTTAAAAGGAGCCTGGATGATTGGATGGGAGATAGGAAATTCACCCTGGGGATCACATCAGTCACCCTGCTAGACAGGTGTCCAGGGAAGTAAATATTGTGGAAGAAATATCCAGGAATTGTTATGGCTAGGCTTGTATAGGCCCTAGGGCCGGTAGCCTAGTACCAACCTATGAACCTATGAAACTTCTTTAGGCACGTTAGTGTGGGTTTGGAGTGAAACGAAAAGCGAAATAGAAGTGAAATTCTACCGGATGGGATGTTCTACACACAGGAACAACTACTCATTCGTGAAATCAGTATACAAAGAGCAGGGACTGGGTATAGTAGAATAAAATAAACAAGTAGTAAGTACTCTACTGTAAATGCCAGAGCAGTTACTTAGAAAAAGTATGCATCTCCCTAGCTTCAATAGATGAAATTTAGATTTAGAGGTTTACAGGTGCAATGAGTAGTCTTTCTGTAGATTCCTCCTGAGTCCACTTGTGCAACAAATGGAAACATTTACTTTGATTGTATGCATCACTGCTTCTCAAAACATAACAAAGGGAGGCTCTCAGAAGTTAGGCAGATGCATACTTTTAAACAATGCTAAGCAACAGCTATGGCATTTGTCAGCACTTATGAATAATTAAGTATATTTTTGCACTTGTTTTACTTCTAATGTGCGTGGCAACCACGCAGATAATTATTTTTTAATTTATTTCTTAACCAGGTAGGTGGGCTGGTTGTTTTTCAGCGATGATAAATATCTAAAGTAAACCATGTAAATATATAAACAGTTAAAAGACTGAAAAGGCAAATTGTTTTGGTAACACGGCAAGTCACTACTGTATGTTGTCATAGGCTTGCTTTTTTTTTTTATTTTTTTTTATAATGGTAATTTAAAAAGGTTACAGGAGAGTCTTGCATTTCTGACATTGCATTTAGATTTAACATCAGAAACAGCATTATTCATCTTTTTTTCCAGAAATTCTTGTGCTTAGGAATGAACATGCTGCCCATGAAGAACATTGCTGTGGCATCACTTGTCGATGTCACAGTAATGTTCTTCATGGGGAGCTCATTCTCTGTGTATTCTAGTTTTTATATGTATTCAAGAATTGGAATGCTAATCCCTACTTTCTCCATTAAATATTTCCTGCATTCACATGCCCTTATTGTTTTTGCACTGTACATTTCCATATTTCAGAAGTGCTGTGAGAGGAAGCTTTTTCAAAGGACAGATGGGTTGGTCAGAGTTTCGGCTGTTGCCTCACTTTCCCCCTGCCTGATCAGATCCTCTGTTTGCTCATCCTGATTGGAGGGATTAACCCCCTGGAATCATTCACTTATGGAGTGATGATTTGTGGCCAGGCTTCTTCTGTTGGAGCTGAGTGCATTTGGACCAGTATATGGATGTCATTGTGTAAGGCCAGAGTTTGGGTATTTGACTGTTGATGGGGTCTTGAGACTTTTCCCTGGGAGACCTCTACTGGATGCCTCTGTCTGGGCTAGCCAGGCCTTTCCTCATGAACAGCCTTGGCAGTAGTGTAGCCCCAAACTAACCTTACCAGAGTCCCCACTTTTTAGACCCGTCTTATAGCTTAGAGCATCCTTGCTGGTTGCTCCTAGGTTTCAGTTGTGGGGACTCTGTTTCTGAGACACATGAAACTTTGGAGCCACTGCCCTTTTATGGCTCCCCACAGGATGGAGCCTCTTTTAAGGAGGCTATGTAATGTATGATGATCATCGTGCTATGCTGCTGCAGTCATCACACTTGGGTTATCCTACAGTCAGGCGGTCCCTGCAGTCGGCCTGAATTCCAAAGCCTTGGTCAGGCATCGGTTGTCGTCGCTTCTTCCCTGACATCAGTGCAGCAGGGGTATAAAAGAGGCAGCCGACGCCATTTTCTCCAGTCTTTCTTGCTGTGCGGTGCCCGAAGCAGAAGCAGTTTGCAAGTGCCGGTCGGCCAGCTCCTGAGATTTTCGAACAGAATTTCAGCTGAAGTCTTCTATAAAGCTAAGTACCCCGTTGGGGAAACTTTTCTTGCCTCAGACCGATGTCAGACAAAGTTAATAATTGTACTTCTTGTGGGAAGCAAATACCTTATAAGGATTTCCATTCTTATTGTATTCCTTGCCTAGGCCCAGACCATGACGTTTCTGGTTGTCGGTTTTGCGCTAGGTTCAATAAACGCACTATTAAGCGTCGGGCTGATACCGCCCGTCATTATTTTGGCAGAAAATTCAACTACATCATGTCGTCGGAACCTCCGACAACCGCTATTTATAAAAAACGCAAGGACAAAGACAGGCAGCCTAGACCAGATACCGAGGTCTCGGTTAGGCCTGCCGCCGGATCCTCGATATTCAGTGAGGTGCCTACGCAGCCCCTGACTACCGCAGACTTAGAAAATGCGACTACCTCTCAGACAGAATATACTGGGCCACTGGAGCCGGTTCCTCCTCAACTCACGGACGCCAGCCCTGGCGGCGATCCGGAGACTATGGACAGGCCTTCGGTTTCAGAACACGTCTTTAAACCGACGACTCTCTCCGTTAAGTCATACGCTAGGCTTCCAAAGGTTAAGAAACCGGGTCCACAGACTCCCACACAGGCCCCTATGCCTAAAAAACAAATGCTCAAAATGGCGGAGGACCTGATTACCCTGATCAGAGGTTCCCAACCCCCTCCTGAATAAAGGCCTAGACTGGAGGAAGATTTACCTCCTCCTGACCAGGAATCCATTTCCTCAGCAGACTCTGAAGAACAGGATGACCCCTTCCCTCTCTATGAAGACTCAGATGCTGAGGAATCTATTACCTCTGTTTCCCCCCCCTGAAGACTTCTCTTTTGGGGAAACCCTGCACACCATGAGAGAGCATGTCCACTGGGAAGGACAAGATTACTCTGACTCCAAGAAAAGACTCCGTGAGCTTCTTCTTCTACCTCAGCATAGACCCTTAGCCATTCCTCCTGTTTTAGACATTCTGGATGATGTCTACACTGAATCCAGTTTAAATCCAGATTCCTTACCTCCAGCACCACCTAAGCCAGACAGATACTACCGAGTCCCTGACTCTCACAAGGTTTTATATAAAAGCCCTGCTGCAGACCCAGAAACCATTTCCCAGGGTCCCAAAGGGGTTAAGGCCTCCACTGCTAAAAATCCACTACCTGCGGAAAGAGATTCCAGGGCATTAGAAAGATGGGGGGGGAAAGTGTATACCTCTGCCACTTTGGCCATGAGGGCATTAAACTGCCAATTCCACATGATTAAATACCAGCAGTACTTGCTTACTCAGTTAAAACAGAAAATGATCCCTCAGACAGATCAACTAGATTTCAAAGGGATGCAGGATTTATTGCATGCAGCAGAACAAGTAGGAAAACATACCTTGCAGTGTGGTTTTGATTCTTTGGAGGCCTCATGTAGAGCAGCGGTCACAGGGTCTGTAATACGTAGACATGCTTGGCTAAAAGAGCAGACCCTACCAGAACATGTCAAAGCAAAGTTACTGGATGCTCCACTGCAAAAGGATGCATTATTTGGTGTCAAAGCAGAGGAAGTTTTAAAGAAAATGGAAGAAAAGGCAAAATCAATGCAAACAGTTAAAGATTTTTTACAGGTGCAACCTCCTCGCTTCAGCAGAAAGTGGCCATCAAAAAATTGGTCCTTTCCTGCTTCAGACAGACCCCAAAGGGGCAGGTACAGACGCCCTAGGGGCAGAGGCCAGGCACAAGGTACCTTCAGGCCTAGACAATGGCAAACAACTCCTCAGAGTGGGAGACGACAGATCTCAACCCTTCAGAAAACAAACTCAATGACTTTCCTCTTCGCCTGCCAAGCAAAATTGCCCAGGCAGCACCTCTAGGAGGAAAACTGGCTCTTCTTCCACAAAATTGGCACATCATAACAAAGGACAAATGGGTTCTGGATATTATTACCCGAGGCTACAGATTTCATTTTCACACTTTACCACGGATGAGAGGCATGCCAAATCTGCCAACAAACCAATGGGCAGAGGCACAAAAGCAAATTTCAGCTCTCATGAACATGAAGGCAATTCAAAAGGTACCTGCAAAAGAGCAGGGTCAAGGATTTTACTCAAGACTGTTTCTAGTACCAAGAAAGGACAAAGCCTGGAGACCCATCTAAGACCTTTCAATTCTAAACACGTACCTGGACATTCCCAAATTCAAAATGCTCACACTACAGCAGCTTCTTCCCATGCTGGGCAAGGAGTCTTGGCTGGTAACGTTGGACCTCCAAGAGGCATACCTGCATGTCCCTATCTGACAAGATTGCAGAAGATACCTCAGATTTTTGGCAGGCACAACGCATTATCGTACCTGGACATTCCCAAATTCAAAATGCTCACACTACAGCAGCTTCTTCCCATGCTGGGCAAGGAGTCTTGGCTGGTAACATTGGACCTCCAAGAGGCATACCTGCATGTCCCTATCAGACAAGATTGCAGAAGATACCTCAGATTTTTGGCAGGCACAACGCATTATCAGTTCTCTGCATTGCCCTTTGGCTTATCTACTGCGCCCAGAGTATTCACGAAATGCCTGGCATCAGTAATTGCATACTGCAGACAACGAGGAATACAAATTTATCCATATCTGGACGACTGCCTGATCCAAGCGGACAGCAAAGACATCCTACTACAGCATCTGGCATTTGTAACAAAGTTACTAAGTTGCCTAGGGTACACAGTAAACAAAAAGAAATCGAAACTAATACCCTCACAAGAAATAATTTTCCTGGGTGCCAGCTTGAATACAACGGCCCAGATGACTTACCTCACGCCAGACAAGCAAAAACAACTGGCTCAGTACTTCAAAAAGATGGCAACTTCTACCCAGCTCACTGCAAGGAAATTCCTGCAGGCATTGGGGTACATGGCATCCTGCATTCAACTAATTGCATATGCAAGACTGCATATGAGAAAACTACAATGGTACCTAAAAAGTGTATGGTCCCAACACAGACACAGCCTTGAAACAAATATAACTCTCATTCCCTGTCTTCAGAAAGAGTTTCTATGGTGGGCTCAAGCATGCCAAGCAAACAAGGGCCTTCCTTTTGTCTCCCCTCCAGCAAACCAAACCTTGACAACAGATTCATCAGACTATGCCTGGGGTGCACACACAGTAGGACAATGCATACAGGGCAAATGGTCTGCAAACCAAAGGCAACTACACATCAATCAAAAGGAGATGCTAGCTGTGAAAAATGCACTAACAGCCTTCAAGGACCTCTTGTATCCAGGACAACTTCTAATAAGGACGGACAACACCACAGTTATGTGGTACATAAACAAACAAGGAGGAACACACTCCTACCCACTATGCAGACAGGCAATGGACTTGTGGAACACAGCATTAACTTACCAAGTACAACTGCAAGCACAATTCCTGCCAGGAAAGGAGAACATATTGGCAAACAAATTAAGCAGAAATCTGACGGACCCTCACGAGTGGAGGCTACACCCGCAAGTATTCTCAATGATAACTCAAAGGTGGGGACCACCAGACATAGATCTGTTTGCCTCAACCAACAATCGCCAGCTACAAAAATTTTGCACAAGGACTTATCATCCCCTGGCCTGGAAAGTGGATGCCCTATCATTCAATTGGGCAGCATTGTCAGTCTACGCCTTCCCACCTCTGCCTCTACTGACCCAGGTATTACTGAAAACCAAATCAGAGAGACCACAGATGATCCTCATTGCCCCGGACTGACCACGTCAACACTGGTACCCACTACTACGAAACTTGGCTCGCAGCCCTCCATGGATCTTACCTCAATTCCCCCTGCTGTTAACCCAACAAAACTCTCAGATCCTTCATGGTCAACTAAGGACCTTAAATTTAGCTGCATGGAAAATACCTTAAATTATCAAACAACACTTCTCTCAAAGGACGTCCAAAATGTCCTTTTGGAGGCCAGGAGGCCCAGCACCAGAAAAACTTACTCAGACAAATGGAAAAGATTTTGTGTATGGAGCCAGGCCAGAAGCCTAAATCCTGGCATCCCAAATATTCCGCACATACTCCAATATCTAACTGAGATGCTACCCAAAGGCCTTTCCTTATCATCCATAAAGATCCATGCTTCAGCCATTTCAGCTCATTATGATACGGTTCCTCCCATTTTCTCTCATCCATTGCTAAGACAGTTTCTCAGAGGGGCAAAAAATATAAGACCCCCCCCCCCAGAAAACCACCAACTCCAACTTGGGATCTAAATTTTGTGCTGGAAAAATTAACACTTCCTCCTTTCGAACCAGCCATTTCAGCAGAGCTTCAATATTTGTCATGGAAAACAGCCCTGCTGCTGGCTATCACCTCAGCACGCAGAGTCTCAGAATTGCAGGCTCTTATAGCAGTGGAACCTTTCATCATTTTCCATCAGGACAGAGTATCTTTACGCACCAACCCTTCCTTCATGCCAAAGGTAGTATCCAGTGTGGCTCTCAATCAGACCATACACTTGCCCACCTTTTATCCAAACCCACAGAATAAAGGAGAAAGACTCCTTCACTCTTTGGACATTCACAGACAGTTACGTTACTATTTGGACAGGACAAAGGCCTTCAGAAAATCTGACCAACTCCTTGTGTCCTATGCACCAGGCTCAGAAGGAAAGGCTATTTCAAAACAGACCATCTCCAAAGGGATAGCACATTGCATCCGCTTTTGCTACTCACACCATGGGAAAGCAGTGCCTGTTAGTATTAGGTCTCGCTCTACCAGGGCTACAGCAACCTCAGCAGCCTTCCTTCGAGGAGTCCCAACAAAGGACATTCTGGAGGCAGCTACCTGGAGTTCAGTGCACACCTTCACCAAGCATTACCACCTTCCTCTGTACTCGAAAACCAGAGCTGGGTTTGCCACTGCAGTTCTGCAGGGCATCTTAGCTGCACCTAACCCAGTTTAGTTCCTACCACCCAACCATAGCTTTGGGACTCTACCCAAGTGTGATCACTGCAGCAGCATAGCACGATAGTCCAGGTTACCCTCCCTCCATCCCCTCTACCTAACAAGGCTTTTATTATATCTCCATGTACATCAACCTTTGGGATGCATGTCTATATGGTGTATTTGCTTACAACTAGTACTATTGTTTTTCAAGTTGTCAGTCTCGCCATGTTAAGTTGTCAATCTCGCCTTCATTCTTGCTGGATGGGTTCAGAGCCGATCCTCGGCTCCGACTCGGCACTTGCTAAGCTCGAGAGCTAATTTTACCAGCTCAAGGCAACCCTATATCCCATGATGCAAGGCGGAGTCTACCCAGATCTCGTTTGCCGCTTCGCTTACGAGGTGCCTCGTTTACCAGCTCTAGGTAAGTTTTTCGTCATATTAAGACTTTTAGTCTCACCCCTTTTAAATTTCATAACCTTAGTTGTTTTGTGAACCTTAACGTTTATTTTAACCCTGTTCCCGTTAGTGTTCCCTTTTTTTTCGAGTTATTTATCCCCTTCCCTAGGTTGGGCCTTAGGCCTTCCCCTTTCCTAATTTTTCCTGTCAGGGATTTTGTGTGTGTTTGAGTGTGTTGTATCCCTGTTTAGTTTAGATTATTGGATTGGGTGTTATTTGTGTGTGTGTGTCTGTGTTTTTTCTTTGTCACTTGTGTTTCCTCGACACAGCTATGTCGAAGGACACAAAGGTCTCAGGCTCCAAGAAGTGTGACTCGTGCTGTCAGAAGATGTCTCTGACACGGTCACACTTCTTGTGTTTACTGCCTGGGACCTCTGCACCTGCAGGACTCTTGTGCTATCTGTCATGCCTTCAGCCCAAGAGTCCTGCAGGAGCGCAGAAATAAATTAATATTGAGGGTCTTATTAAAGCCTGAGAGCTCCCCGACTAAGTCGGCTCCGGGGAAGCCCTCGAAACCTGTCAAGCCTTCGGCTGCAAGTCCCAAGCTGTCGGCTATGGGTTCTGCTTCTTCAGTGTCGAGATCAGCTCTGGCCGGAGCCGATCCTTCCATTTTAGAAGTCACAGTATCGGCTCCATCCGGCACCGATACTGCCAGATCTGGACACTCAGTGTCGGCTCCGGCTGAAGCCGACGTATCCTCGGCTCCTTCGGTTCCACCTATCTCTAAAAAGAGATCTCGATCCCCCCTCATTGAAATCGATACGTTCGGCTCCGAGATCACCCCTGCTCTCAGAGCGGAGCCATCGGAGCCGTTCTTCTCGGTCGTCCAGGCTGTCTGATCACGACCTCGAGAGAGTGGTGAGTAGACTATTAAAGTCTCGGGCATTGGCCCAAATGCTCCATAGCCCGTCTCAACAGACGGTAGCTATTTCACATCCACCTAACATTCCTCCTTCGACTCTCTTACAGAGCTCGGAGCCAGAGCTCCTCGGAGCCGTGACTGTTGTAGCTTCAGAGCCGATACCACCCCTTTCGGCTCCGTCGTCCTCCGCTCCGATTTCCTCCTTGAGGCCTTCATTGGAGGGATCCGGGCGTCTGGTCTCTCTCGTCGGCTCCGAGGGGGCGAGTGGCATCGGACCCTTGTCCAACCCCGTTCTCCCTCTCGGGGCTTTGGCGTTGGTGAGCTCAGCCCCGACATCTGCCTCGAAGCCTTCCCTCTCGGTGAGGCCTGGAGTTCCTATCTCTTCGGAGCGGGAACCTTCTGGTCTCTCTGATGGGGGAGCCTTCGAGGTGATGAGGAGCGTACTAGCCCCTGGGTGTAGTCAACGGTCAGTTCCATCAGCTCCTCCCACTACAGTGCCTGCTGACGTCTCTTCCCACTCCCTTGCTCCCGGACCCAGAGATCCAACGCCTCAGGTTTCCCCATTGGGAATATCTTCCTCTTCCGAGGCTTCTCCTGATCCGTCAGGTGAACCTCCGCGTAAGAGGACATGTAAGAGGAAACATCTAGACTCCCCCGAGTCTATTACATCTGATACTGACTTGGATGAGTCGGAGGGATCCCCAAGGTCCTCCTCTGAGGATGTCTCTTTCTCAGACATCCTTGAACTCCTTAAGCAGAGGGGAACTGGCCTCCCTTAATCCTTCCGAGGACGAGTCAGTATACCTGGAGGCGTTCGATCTCGACCCTCCACCTCCTGGGTGTCTCCGCCTTTCGACCCTCTTATGGACGTGGTGGCTCGGAAGGCGTGGATGGCCCCAGATTCGGTGGAACCTATTCCTAGGAGGCCTTCTAAATTCATTACGGCCCCACCTGATAGGCAATATTTGACAAAAGGTGTCCCGGTTGATGCCATGGTGGTGGCTGCAGCCACCAAGAAGGAACTAGCTGATCCTTCAGTACCTGTCCATCCTCCTAACAAGGATTCTAGGACTATGGACAGGTACGGCAAGCGGATTTTTTCTTCAGCGACCTTTGCCATGCGTTCGCTGAACTAACTACTTGTGTCACTTCACCCGCCTTCAAAGAGATGTTAGAGTTGGGAGAAGTTTTACAGGATCCGTCAGCTGCTAGGTCTCAGGATAAGATTAGCTCACAGCTAGGAATCCTAAACTCCATTGTTAACTCCTCCATGCGGCTCATTTCTTATGCAGCCGATGGAGCGAGTAGGGCCGCAGGCACAAGCGTGGCTTTAAGGCGTCAGTCCTGGATGCGGCTTTGTAATTTTGCAGACCCCTTCAAGGCGTCCTTCACAAACTCCCCTTTTGATGGTTCGACCTTGTTCGGACCTCAAGTGAAAGACACTTTGACTAGATGCGAACTAGATGGCAAGACTCTTTCTGCCGTAGGAGTCTGTTTCTCCACCCCTTCAAGACCTTACCCAAAAGGTCAGAAGGGAGGGAAAATGTGGTTCCGCAAATCTCAAGGAGTCACGCCTGACGCACGAGGTCAGTTTACCCCAGAGGCAGAGGGGTAACAACAACAGACGCCCTAGGGGCAGAGGGTCCGCAGAATCAGGGTAGCAGAGAGCCTCTTTCTGACAAACCCTTCCAGCATCCCTGAGATGTTGCCCGATTGTCCACCTTCGGAGGCAGTCGGGGGAAGATTATCGCTGTACCCTATAGCCTGGCTTTCCCTTTCTCAAGACAAATGGGTACAGTCGATTATATCCGAGGGTTACAAAATTCCCTTTATTCAAACCCCAATTCAGCAAAAGGGAACCCTTCCAGACGTTCCACCCGGTCTAAGGGAACTAGCAGTACCAGAGATATCAAAACTGCTAGCAAAAAGAGCCATCCAGCCAGTCCCAGCAGACCAAATAGGATCCGGAATCTACTCAAGATTCTTTTTAATACCCAAAAAGACAGGGGACTGGAGACCAATATTAGATCTGAGCAAACTAAACAAGTTTGTAAAGAAAACAAGATTCCGGATGGTCACACTTCAGTCCATTCTACCCTTTCTGGGCAAGGACAATTGGATGTGCTCGGTAGATCTTCAGGATGCGTACTATCACATAAAAATTCACAGGCGCTCCAGAAGATTTCTCTGCTTTCGGCTGGGGACCAGTCACTTCCAATTCAGGGCCCTGCCCTTTGGACTCACTACAGCCCCCAGAGTGTTCACCAAATGTATGGCAGCGGTTACGGCTCACCTGAGACGTCAAGGATTCCAGGTGTTTCCATATCTAGACGACTGGCTCCTCACTGCCACCACCAGGCATCAACTTCTCCAAGCCAGAGATTACACCATTCGCATTTGCAGAGGGCTAGGGATTTCTATAAATTTTGAAAAATCTGCCTTGTCAATCTATTACTTTTATAGGCGCAAAATTGGACACCGTACAACTTTCAGCAAAGTTAACAGACCAAAGGATCTTGGACATTCAAAGTCATGTCCAGGTGATTCTTCTCAGCAACAAAATTCAGGCCAGATTTGCTCTGAAAGTATTGGGTCTTATGGCGGCCACCATAACACTTCTTCCCTTTGCCCGCTTTTACATGCGTCTTCTACAATGGATGCTATTCGCCCAATGGTCCTTTCAACAACTTCCCATGCATCACAGGATCACAATAACTCCAACTTGCAAAAGGCATCTGACCTGGTGGATATCGTC
Organism: Protopterus annectens; assembly: GCF_019279795.1. Taxonomy (NCBI): domain Eukaryota; kingdom Metazoa; phylum Chordata; order Ceratodontiformes; family Protopteridae; genus Protopterus; species Protopterus annectens. Next base: position 1,213,372,947 of record NC_056745.1, on the reverse strand, counting down.
CCCTCAAGTCCATCAGGGCAGACCCTTTGTTCCTCCTGCCCCGGTCGCCACGGTTACATCGGACGCCTCCCTGATCAGGTGGGGGGGGCATTATCAGGGCAGGATGGTCCATGGCACTTGGCAACCTTTCGAATACCATCTGCACATAAATGTCCTAGAGATGAGAGCAGTGCTTTTAACGTTGCAAGGCCTCAACGACTCTCTTCCCCTGGGAACTATTGCAGTCCAAACGGACAATATGTCCGTAGTGTGGTATATCAACAAACAGGGCGGAACCAAGTCCTATCCACTGTGTTGAGAGGCTCTCAGACTTTGGCAGTGGGCAATCTCTTCTCAGCGGTTTCTGATAGCAATGCATATCCCCGGGAAATCCAACATCATAGCGGACAAGTTGAGCAGAGCTATTCTCATGCCTCACAAGTGGTCTCTCAAACAATCGGTGACGGAAGAGATTTTTCAGGAGTGGGGCCTTCCTTGCTGCGACCTTTTTGCTACACCTCAAAACAGCAAATGCCCAGACTTCTTCTCTCTCTTCCCCTTCCAGGCCATCCCCCCAGAGACGCTCTAACCCAAGATTGGCCCCGGGGACTTCTTTATGCCTTTCCCCCCTTTCCTCTGATACCTCAAGTAATTCAGAAAGCAACCTCCTTGAGAGCCAAGTTGATTCTCATTGCCCCTTATTGGCCTCAACAGATATGGTTTCCGTTCCTACATCGTTATCTCTTGGTACAGCCATGGCATCTGACCCACCAGTCGGGGCAGCTGCACCAATCCATACCTTCTCTCAACCTCACTGCTTGGTTGCTCCACTTCCATCCTTAGCCAGGCTTCCTATGATTTCTAATCCCCTCCGGGATATCATAGTAGCTTCCCTTAAATCTTCTACCAGAAGGATTTACACTAGTAAATGGCAACGTTTCTCCTTCTGTGCAAAAGCTAGGAATATAGACCCCTATACTGCTCCTATTCATTCGGTCTTGGACTTCCTAGCTGAGATTTTTCATTCAGGATCCTCTTCCTCCACAGTAAAAGTTCAGCTGGCAGCCATTTCGAATTTTCATATAGGCTTTTTGGACCACAACATTATGTCACATAAACTTTGCAAGGCATTCCTTCAGGGTATCTTCTTACTTAAACCTCCAATTAGAGACCCCCCACCACAGTGGGATCTAAATTTAATTTTAACATCCTTGATTCTCCCCCCTTTCGAACCTGCGGCTACCTGTTCATTGAAATTTCTGTCTTGGAAGACACTCTTTCTAGTCGCCATTACTTCTGCCAGGAGAGTATCTGAGCTTCATGCTCTCTGCATTTGTCCTCCCTACTTAATCTTCCACAAAGACAGGGTATCTCTAAGGACTAATCCGTCTTTCTTACCCAAAGTGGCATCGCAGACTAACTTAAATCAATCCATTGATCTTCCAGTTTTTTTCCCAAATTATTCTGATAGAGCGGAACAAAAATTACATTGTCTTGATGTTCACCGCCAACTCGGATATTATCTAGACAAAACTAAACATTTTAGGAAATCTGATCAACTGTTTCTATCCTATGCAGAGAACAGGAAAGGCCTTCCAGTTTCCAAGGTGACTTTATCTAGATGGCTGTCTTCTGTGATTACTTACATTTATCAGCTCAGAGGCAAAGAGTTGATTTCTAGGCCAAAAGCCCATTCTACCAGAGCTCTAGCTACATCTACAGCTTTTCAGGCTAGACTTCCAATAGACACTATTTGTGCAGCAGCCACATGGGCCTCTCCTCATACCTTTGTTTCACATTACAAATTAGACTTGGCCTCCAGAGACGGAGCGAATTTTGGTTCCACCGTTCTCAAGAGTCTGTTCCATTGAGCCACCCAGGATAGAGGTGCTAGGGACGCGGTCCCATCCAGCAAGAATGAAGGCGAGATTGACAACTTAACATTAAGAAGTTATGTACCTACCATAACGTTCCATGTTAGTTGTCTTCTCTCGCCTTCTTTCTTGCGTCCCGCCCTCCATCCCCCTAGCCTGGTCAGACCGAGAAGATTATGCCTCTTCTCTTAAGAGGCTTTATCCTTTTTCTAGCTAATCAGCTTCTAGTGTCACTAGATTAGGCTGATCCCTTTCAGAGGATTATGATGATTATGATTGTCATTTTTAGTATTGTTACTTTTCTTCCTCCTCTACAGTTGGAAGAATATATTCCATAATTTCCTTAGCTACCAAATGAGATCTGGGTAGTCTCCGCCTTGCATCATGGGATATAGGGTTGCCTCGAGCAGGTAAAATTAACTCTCGAACATAGCAAGTGCCGAGTCGGAGCAGAGGATCGGCTCCGAACCCATCCAGCAAGAAAGAAGGTGAGAGAAGACAACTAACATGGAACGTTATGGTAGGTACATAACTTCTTATTTTGCAAGCTTCTTATTTTGCCTTCTTAGTTTGGGGCACCTGACATCTGGGGCAAGAAAAACTGAAGAAAATGGCGTTGGCTGCCTCTTTTATACCCCTGCCGCACTGACGTCAGGGAAGAAGCGACGACAACCGATGCCGGACCAAGGCTTTGGAATTCAGGCCGACTGCAGGGACCGCCTGACGGCAGGATAACCCAAGTGTGATGACTGCAGCAGCCTAACCACTCGAACATCTACATTTATGGTAGGTACAAAACTGTACTATCTCTTGTTTGTCCTGAAGCCTGAATTGGACTTGGGGTGTTTTGTCTCTGAGCTCCTTGGTAATTCCTCCAGCCTGTCTTTTTGTTATCTCACAAACCTGATGGTGCCCTTACATTGCAGCTACAGCTGTTTTCTCCAGCATGGCTTATTCCCTGTATCATCCCTAGCAGACCCAGCAAATAGGAGTGATCCTTTGTCTTAGTACCTCAAGGCTGACTTTCCTGTGGTCTAAATGAGTGATTGCATTCTGTTCCCACCTAGCTGACAGACGGACTGATCCAACAGGAGAATAGGTCTAAAAAGAGTATATATTCATCTGTCAGTATGGAACTAGAGCCATCAGCTTTCTGTCTCCTCTGTCCAGCTTTCAAGCTGTGCTGGTCTAGACCCTTCACAAGTAGAGGCCAGAGAGGGTCTTATTTCCTCCCTGCAGCCTCCCTTGGTAGCACAATCCCACCGTACTTTGTACTTTATTGTGTATACCCTGGCTCAGGCTATGTGTATGGACGTATGCTTGTGTCTCTTAATCTTGCTGCTTTCATTCTTACTTGTTTCACTTTAGGGATGACCTGGCCAAAACTTAGTTGGATTTCTATGTTTCCACAGATTTGGACTGCTTGGTAGGGCTTCACTTTCTGTCCTACTTAATGCATGTCTTGGTGCTGTGATAGTCCCCTCCTTCTCAGGGCTTTGCTTCCCCACCAGTTACTCTTCTAGAAGGGAGTTGAAACCCTGCATGTGCCTTAACCACAAGTGTATGCCTGTCTGCTTGTTCCTATCCCAACCACAGTAGGTCTTTCCTAAAGGCCTTTATCCCCCAACCAATTTCTTGTGATGCAGTGGGAAAGATGGAAAATATTCCAGGGATTCTATAGGAGAACTGGCCCTGGAATGCTCTTTGAAGGAAAGGTGGAGGGCTGCATCACAGCTTGCCCCTTTTCGTCTTGCAATACTTCATTAGCTGTCCCACTGATTCCACAGAGAAGCCTGACAGCAGACATAGACTCCCTCGTTTGGTAAGTGTAGATGCTGCTGCTCTCTCTCTCTGGTAGAAGGGAAGCACAGTCGCTAACTTTCTTGCTGAGAGATTGCTGCTCTTTTTCCCCTGTGCATGTAACTCTTTCTACTCTTGAAGGGCAAAAGAGGGAGTCCTGGGGATGCTGGCCTCCCAAGAAGAGAGGTGATTTATTTTCTTCTAGACTCCATAATGTCAACTTTGGCAAAACCTTTTCCATTCCTCTATCTATTATAGAGAGAAACTCATTATAATCACGGTTTAAAATTTGAATGGGCTATTTGAACATGGGTCTGATGGATCTTTACCATCATTAGGTATTAAAGTCACAACAGCTTTCTTCCAGGATGTTGATTCTTCCCCTTCTTTGAAAATACTGTTAAACAAAATTTATTTTCAAGATCTTTATCACTTTCTTTCCTCTTTTCTTCCATACTTCCACGGGAATACCATCAATTCCTGGAGAATTTCTTGCAGATTGGTTGTACGTCTTTTTATCTCCTCTCCTGCTATCTTAACTGTTAATTGTTCAGCCTCATCTACCTCTAACCTTGGCATACATAAGTTTTCCATAAATATTAACTTTTTGTGCTCTTTCTTGATTTCCACATTTTTGTGCTTTGCACAAATTTACATAACATTTCCAAAATATCTGTAATACCTCTACAGGATATCTGGTTATTTTTCCAGTTTATAGACTCAGCAAGTTTGGCAACAACCATTTCTACTTTCTTTTGCCTAAGTTGTGGTGTTTGGAAGTTTTTGTGGTCTGGAGTTTAATGGCTTAAGATGGCTACATACTGATCAACAGCTTAATTTCAATTCTCCTAGTTTGAAGAAAGAAACTGATAGATAAGGGTGAATAATTCTACCAGTTTTACTAAAATTCAGTTACTGGCTAGTAAGTACACTGCCTGGATGCCAGCAAAGAAGAAACAGAGCCGAAAAGAAAATCTAGAAAACCTTAGCAAAAATGCTGACTGGGAAAAATCCTGCAGCTGTTCAGTGAAAAGCAATTAAAGCACCACCTCTGGTACAAGAGATGGCTGTCAGTAATGTAGAAGAAAAATGTAGTCAGATGTGCTCAGTTGTTAAAATAAGTGAAAAGGTGGAGGAGTATGAGTATATCAACCCAATTAAGTTAGAAAAAAATGGAAGAAACTTTTAAGCAGATATTCAGATGAAATGATAAAACTGCAATTGAAGAAAAGGCTGGCTGAGTATGAGGCTGCATAGTAAGCCGTGTTTCAAAAACTGTTAGGTAGAGGACAGAGCACGCAGTAAAAACTTGAGATTTTCTTCTGTACCAGAGAAACTGGAAGTAAGAGACTATGAATTTTGTGAATACACAAATAAGTAACTAGACTGGTATTCCGCAGCAGAATTTGTTAATTGAAAGGGCACATTGTGTGCACGCTCCAAAAGTGCCCATGAGAAAGCAGCCGATACCTGTATTAGTAAAGATGCACTCATACTAGCAGAAAGAGTTGATCCTGACAAAATTGTGGCAGAAGAGCTAAGTATTAAAAAATGGAGACAGTAGAGTGTTTGTGGAAAATGATTATTCACTATACACCAGGCAGAATAGAAACAAATTTATCCTAGATATCAGGAAATGTCAAGAAGCAGGTGTGTATATGCAGCTGTCTTCTGAATGTTTTCCTGGAGGATGAAATTAATTTCTGATGCTGAGCAGGCTAAGAGGGAAATGCAAACGTTTGTCCAACAAGGGGTGAGCCGTTAAACAGAGGAGGACTGTGCTTCTCATTCTTTTGATGGTAAGGCTCATAGAGAGACTTAGCCAGCTAAACCATTTCCAGTGTTCCAATGGAAATTGCTTGAGAGACAGAAAAAAGCACAGGAGTTGACTAGAAAAACTGGGAGTACGTTGGACTTGAACTAGAGTCTGGTGTTGAGAGATCTAGATGAACAGGAAGACGACCAGCAACTTTGAAATTAGTTAACAAATGTGAGTCTATAAAGCATCAATCTCATTTGTGAAATGTGGCTTTACAAGAAAACGCGAGTGAGAAAGATTGGATTTTTGACTTTATTAAACTTTTGGGGGACTGTCAAGCATATGCCCCACTTCATATCATTAATGTTTGGAAGGGCACTAAAAGGAAAAGGGGGGAGAAAAAAAGGAAAAAAAATAAGTATAAGTAAAAGAATTTTTGTTAACAGTATTTGTAAAATCATTTTATAATATAAGTTGTATGTTATATAGTTAATCATTTTCAATGATTGCTGTATGTGCTAAAGATACTAAAGTAACAGATACTTTTCTATTCTTTTTTTAGTTTTAAGAAACTTAGGCATTACAGTGTTTTTAAACAGAGAAGAAAGGCTGGACAAAAGCATGTTTTTAAGTCAATAGGATGTCATGGAAACAAGCTGACTAAAGGTGAAGACAGTAAATTGAGAGGTCTGGACTTGTTTACTTTGAGAAACTTAAAATTAGAAGGTACAAGGTCAAGCAATTCAGTAAAAAAATAGTTTGATATTATTGGAAGTAAGTAAGAGGGAAGTTTTCTGTAACTAAATGCAATAATGCATTTATTAGAAGAGTGTATAATTTAGTTGCATTTAAAGTGCTGTTTTTCTTAAGGCTGAAAGTTAATGTTTTCTAAAAGCATGCAAGTTTACTTTTCACATTTGGGAGGGGAGCAGAGACAAGGCAAGAACAGACAGCAATTATCGTACGTAGGAGCAAAGGCTATAACATTCATCTTAACCTACAGTTAAGGCTATCCATGCTAAGTAGATTTGGGACTTTTCCTGTCAAGAGGGTTAAACTTAATTATTTGATTATGTACATCATTTTGTGTGTTCTGGGGATGAGTTAAATGTAAAGTGTGATGTAGAGTTATTTCTTGTCATCTCTATTTGAACATATGAAGGATTATCATGTCAAACAGTGGATGCATGTAACACAAAAGTGAGAAATAGACCTTTTAAAAAAACTGTCTTATAATAGGTGGGAATAATAACTTCTTAGATCTTTTAAAAAAGCTCCCTTATATTAGGTGGGAATAATAACTTCTTAGACCTTTTAAAAAAGCTGTCTTATAATAGGTAGGAATAATAACTTCTTACCATAATGGGTAAACTAAACATTTTAATCTGATGTTGTCAGTTTTCATTCTTCCTTAGTGTATTGTTATGGATCTGATATTCTGATCCAACTCTGACATTATTCTAGTTCGTGGCCACCAACAAACTCTCGCGCTCCTTCCCTCCCTGTAATGCATCACCTCTAAAATCCCTCAGATCTCGTTTGCTGCTTTACAGGTCAGACGTGGTTGCCTTTAGCTCTTAAGTTTTCTGTGCTTCTTTTTTTTCTTTCTAACTTGAACAAATTCATGTTTCTTCAATTTTAATCTGAAGTAGAGTTTATTGACTTTTCTCCTTTACTTCTTCCCCTTTCCCTTTTGAACTGTTTTATAACTATTGTCTTTTGGCTTTTCCCGGTTAGGGGTTGCCACAGCGGAACTCCGGTCCGCTAATGATTGGCAGTAGATTTTTACGTACTGGCTTGCCGGGCCTAATACACAACCTTCAGTGAAGGAACGCCCATTCACGCATGTCGCCACACAGAAGACGCTCTAACTGACAATCGAACGGGCAGTGTCTAACTGTGAGGCGACAACGCTACCACAGCACCACCACCGCAGTAACTGTTTTATAACTATTAATGCAGAAAATCTGAAATGGAGTAAAATCCCAAACCTTTTTTGTCTTTTACCAGGAGTTTTCTCCATTATTATGACCGTTTATTTTACAGCTTTATTTTTCCATTTTGGTGATGGTATTTTATTACTGTCAATATTTCTTTTATATACAACATTTATTGTTATTCTTTAAATTCCATTGCTATAACCTTGGTTATATTGTTTAGGACTGCAGTTAATATTGCGAGTTTCTGCAGACAGGAAAGAATAAATTTACGTGCTTTATTGCTATCCTCTTTTTTTCGAAGCCATTGCTGGGGCTCAACCTCCCATACAAAATGTAAAGACCTGTCAAAAGGTCCAGTTTATCTGCTCCTGCAGAACCAAAAAAAAAAAAAAAAAAAAAAAAAGGGATCCAAAGCTGTGTCCAATCCAACCATCTTTGGATCTGACCACACAATTCTTCAGAACTTGAACAAAAGAAGAAATAAATTTAATATTGAAAGGTTTGCTGCTAACTGCCTTTTTCTCAGAACATTGATGGAGTTCAATATTCAAGGACCCTTCAAAAGGTCCAGGTATTCAAATTCTTTGGCTTCATCTTAATTATAAACCACACACAAAAAGAGACCTAGTCTGAAAAAGTTTGGATCCAGCCACCTGGGATCCAACTTCTCCAAGACCTCCTCCGGATCTTTAATCCTCCTTGGATCTGACAGGTTCGACTCCTATCATCGGATCCTAAGTTTTTTTTCGGATCAAACAGACATAATTTTTATCTTCAGGCAATAATTACAAATCCGAAGTCCCCTAGGGCTCTTTTTGGACCCCAAGTTCTTCTTGGATCCAACAGGTCTGCTGTTATTTCTGCTAGTTCCTAAGCCTTTGAATCAGACAGATGTAAGTATTATGATGGAGACATGGAATGATTTTGGATCCAAGCTCTCCAGATCCAAAGCATTTTCAGCCTCATTTGGATCCTGAACTTTCAGATCTGACAGAAGTTTAACTCCAGAGAAACTAGGAAGTTTTTCAAATCCAAAGCCCCTAGGGTCCCCTTTGGATCCTAATTTCTCCTTGGATCTGACAGGTTATGGTTGTTACTACATCAGATCCTATGTCTTAGTTCCAGCAGACACAAGTCTTATTCCAGAGAATTTGAAAGATTTCAGATCCAACTCTTCCGATCCAAAGCCTTTAGAAGAATCTCCTTTTAATCCTAAGCCTTCAGCTCCGACAAACTAATTTTAACTCCAGAGAAAAAATAAAATGACTTTGAATCCAAAGCCGTAGTGCTTCTTTAGGCCCTAAGTACTCCTCTGATCTGATAGGTTTCCTGTTACTTCTTCATTGGTTCCTAAGCCTTCGGATCTGACAGACAAATTTTATTCCACAGCATTTGAAAGATTTCACATCCAAATTATTGTGATGCAGACAGCTAAATCCTACTCTGATCCAACAGACTTGGTTACTGTGGTGATTAGTTCCTTTCCTTCTAATTTTCCCTTCCCGCTCAATATTTTTTTTCAGGATGTGGATAAGATGATGTGAAATTTTATGGTCAAATCCAGATGGGGATCTTGCCAATTCCATTCTCTCATGGATTTGTGAGTGTGCCTGCTAAGTCTAATTCACCACCTTTTCCTATCTGGTCAGTGGTACCACCCGAGAAGTACAGAACTTAACAAAAGAAAGGTACTCTCATTCACTCTTTAAATATACCTGACCGTTTCTTTTTAGATACCCTCTGATCAGACTGAGTCTGGAACACCAGATCTAAGAGTTTTTTGGTTTGGTCCCAGCCTTTTACTTTCTTTCCTTGAAAGCTCCAGTTCTGAGTAACAGGGAGTTTTTCACTGGTTATTACCCTTTTCTCTTGCATGATACCCACAACCTACTTTTGGATCCCATCCACTTGTACCACCTACTCAGCCGTTCAATCCTAAAGTACGTTTTAAGAGGCTACAAACAGATTTGATGAAAGGACTATCTAATTCACTTTCAAGAACCAAAATTGCTGACACTTCTCCTCAGTAGTCTGTCTCTCAGGCTGCTCTATGGATGATGTCCTATTCATCCATGAGGTTTATCTGCATAATGCAGAAAGAGTTTCTATGGCTGCGGGTTCAGGCATTTCCCTCAAGAGACATGTCTGGATTAGTGTTGATGATTTTTGCTTTCTTTCAGGTCAACTTTCAGCAGTGCCACCTTTGACAGTTGTCTTTGGTTTGACCCCATCTGCCATGGGTGCCCCTTTTTCTATCCCTTCAATGTTTTTTTTTTTCCCAGTAATCAATCGGAAGGTCTGGGTATGTATTACAGGAAGTCTCTGGGTCCGTTACAGGACACAAGTGAAGATAGATGTTCATCGTGTTTCACTGTTGCAGTCATTACTCTTGGGTTATCCTGCTTGCAGGCTAAGTTATCCTGCTGGCAGGCTACCCGCAGTCGGCCTGAATTCCAAAGTCTTGGGCTGGCGTCAGTTGCTGTCGCGTCTTCCCCGACGTCAGTGCGCCAGGGGTATAAAAGATGCAGCTGACGCCATTTTCTTCAGTCTTTCTTGCCGCACGGTGCCCGAAGCAAAAGCAGTTCACAAGTGCCGGTCGGCCGACTCCTGTGAGTTTCAAAATCGAATTTCAGATATGAAGTCTTCATTAAAGGTAAGTACCCTGTTGGGGAAACTTTTTTCTTGCTCCAGACCGATGTAAGAAAAAGTTAACAATTGTATTTCTTGTGGGAAGCAAATACCTCATAAGGATTTTCATTCTTACTGTATTCCTTGCCTAGGCCCTGATCACGACGTTGCTAGCTGTCGGTTTTGTGCTAGATTTAACCAACACACTATTAAGCGTCGGTACGATTTTGCCTTTCATTACTTTGGCTGAAGGTTTAATTATATAATGCCGTCGGAACAGCTGACGACCAGAGTTTACAAAAAGCACAAGGAAAAGGACAGGCATCAGAGGTCCAAAACCAATGGTGAGGCCCCTGCTAGGCCAGTCGCCGGTTCTCAGTGAGGCGCTTTCGCAGCCCCTGACACCTGCTACCTCAGAGCCACAGGCCGCTACCGACTCCCACGTGGAACCGACTAGGCCTCTGGATACTCAAGGTATTGGACCCTCGGAAACTATTCCTTCAGATGGGTCCGGAGCCGCTGAGCAGGCATCGGCTTCTGAGGGTGTTTTCAGACCTACACAATTATATGTCAAGCCTACCTCAGCTTCAAAGACTAAAACAGCTCTAAAGACAAAGAAACAAGTACAGCATTCTCCAGGACAGACTTCCATGCCTAAGAAACAGATGCTTAAAATGGCCGAAGACCTAATTACTTTGATCAGGGGTTCCCATCCCCCTCCTGATAAGAGGCCTAGGCAAGAGACAGAATATGACTCCTCAGATCAGGTTTCAATTTCCTCTGACTCCTCTTCTGAACAGGGATACTCTTTTCCTCCCTATGAGGATTCATACGCTGAAGAATCTATTCCTTCAGCCTCTCCTCCTGAGGATTTTTCTTTTGGGGAAACCCTGCATACCATGAGGGAGCATTTTCACTGGGAGAGCCAAGATTATTCAGAATCTAATAAAAGGCTCAGAGATTTTCTTTTACTACCTCAGCACAGACCTCTTGTTTTAGATATTGTAGATGATGTATTTTCAGAGTCCGGCCTGTCTCCTGACTCTTTACCCACGGCACCTGCCAAGCCAGACAGTTACTACCTGGTTCCAGACTCTCATAAATTTCTATATAATAACCCTGCTGCTGACCCAGAAACTATTTCTCAGGGTCCCAAAGGGGTCAAGGCTTTCACGGCAAAAAACCCTGTCCCCTCTGATAGGGATTCTAGGGCACTGGACAGATGGGGGGGAAAAAAGTTTACACTTCTGCTACCTTCGCTGTAAGGGCTTTAAGTTGTCAGTTTCATATGCTTAAATATCAGCAATATTTAATGTCACTGCTTAAACAGAAAATGTTGACAAATTCTGAATGTTCTGATAACAAGGAAATGCAGGATTTATTGCATGCAGCTGAACAAGTGGGAAAGCATACTTTGCAATGTGGTTTTGATTCACTGGAGGCCTCATGCAGGGCCGCAGTTACGGGTTCTGTCATTAGAAGGCATGCTTGGTTAAAGGAACAGAATCTGCCTGATCACGTTAAAGCAAAATTATTGGATGCTCCATTACAGCATGATACTTTGTTTGGTGTTAAAGCAGAAGAGGTGTTGAAGAAAATGGAGGGTAAAGCGAAATCCATGCAGACAGTTAAGGATTTCCTACAGGTACAGCCACCCAGATTTGACAGGAACTGGCCTACAAAGAATTAGTCCTTTCCAGTGTCAGGCCACAAAGAGGCAGATACAGACACCCCAGAGGCAAGATCCCAGCCCCAAGGCTCATACAGGCCTAAACAATGGGGTGCTTCTACCTCCAAAAGCAGAGAGGACAAATCACAACCATACAGGAAACAGTCCCAATGACTTTCCTCTGCCAGAACCAAGCACTTATCTTTTGGCAGCCCCCTTAGGGGGAAAATTAGCACTTTTTTCACCAACGTGGCACATGATTACTCAGGACAAATGGGTCTTGAACATATTGTGTCTCAGGGCTACAGGTTCCACTTTCACACCCTTCCAAGAGCAAAAGGTATGCCAGACCTGCCACACAATCAATGGGCAGATGCACAAAAGCAAGTTTCATCCCTCATGGACGTGAGGGCCATTCAGCAGGTACCACAACAAGAGCAGGGACAAGGATTTTACTCGAGACTTTTCCTGGTGACCAGAAAGGACAAAGCCTGGCGACCAATACTGGACCTGTCTAGTCTACACACATTTCTGGACGTTCCAAAAATTCAAAATGTTGACTCTGCAGCAGCTACTGCCCATGCTGGGCAAGGAGGCTTGGCTTGTTACTTTGGACCTAAAAGAGGCATACCTGCATGTCCCAATCAGACAATCTTCCAGAAGATACCTCAGATTCATAGCTGGCTCAATGCACTACCAATTCTCTGCACTGCCCTTTGGCTTATCTACTGCGCCCAGGGTCTTCACCAAATGCCTGGCACCAGTAATTGCATTTTGCAGACAAAGAGGAATTCAAATATATCCTTACTTGGACGACTGCCTTATTCAAGCAGAGAACAAAGACATTCTACTACAGCATCTGGCGTTTGTAAAAAGATTACTAATTTGCCTAGGGTACACAGTAAACGAAAAGAAATCAAAACAAGTACCCTCTCAAGAGATAATATTCCTGGGTGCAAGCTTAAATACAACTGCCCAGATGGCTTATCTCATGCCAGACAAAGACAACTGACTTCTTACTTCAAAATGTTGGCAACAAAGACCCAGTTAACTGCAAGAAAAATTCTGCAGGCTTTGGGCTTCATGGCATCCTGCATACTGCTAATTCCATATGCCAGACTGCATATGAGGAAATTACAATGGTATTTAAAAAGTGTTTGGACTCAACATTGCCACAGCCTGGAAACATTACTTACCCTCATTCCCTGCCTTCAACAGGAGTTTCGATGGTGGGCACAGGCCTGTCACCACAACAAGGGACAGCCATTCACTTTACCCACAGCCAGGCAGACACTAACAACAGATGCATCAGATTATGCCTGGGGGGCCCACATGGCAGGAAAATGTATTCAGGGCACATGGCCCGCATGCCAGGTGCATCTTCATATCAATCAAAGAGAGATGCTAGCTGTTCAAAATGCCCTGACAGCCTTCAAGGATCTACTTCATAAAGGACAACTACTAATAAAGACGGACAATACTACAGTCATGTGGTACATAAACAAACAGGGAGGCACACATTCCTACCCCCTCTGCAGACAAGCTATGACTTTGTGGGACACAGCATTGACTTATCAAGTTCACCTGCAAGCACAATTCCTGCCAGGAAAAATAAATATTCTGGCAAACGAACTAAGCAGAAAACTCATAGATCCCCATGAGTGGAAACTGGATCTACAAGTCTTCAGCATGATAACAAGGAAATGGGGATGCCCAGACATAGATTTATTTGCCTCCCCTCACAACTGCCAACTACAGAAATTCTGCACAAGAATTTACCACAAGCAAGCATGGAAAGTGGATGCCCTATCCTTCAGCTGGAAAAACCTAACAGTATATGCTTTTTCCCCACTGCCTCTCCTCCCCAAGGTACTCCTAAAGGTCAGACAAGAGAAGCCAAAAATGATGCTGATTGCCCCAGACTGGCCACGCCAGCACTGATACCCAATCCTAAAGAACTTGTCTCAAGGACCAGCCTGGACATTACCTCAAACTTCTCACTTACTGACCCAAAAAAACAATCCGATCCTACACAGCCACATCAGTACCTTAAATCTGGCAGCATGGCGGATAATGTAGCCATTCATAATACTCCACTCTCCAAAGCTGTGATGGATGTTATCTTGGAGGCCAGGAGGCCCAGTACCAGAAAATCGTATGGAGAAAAATGAAAGAGATTCTGTGCTTGGAACCAGGAGCAAGGAATTGACACGTTTGTACCAAATATTCCTCAGATTTTACAATATTTAACTGAGATGCTGGACAAAGGTCTATCCTTTTCATCAATTAAGAGTCATGCCTCTGCCATTTCAGACCATTACAATACGGAACCACCTATTTTTTCTCATCCATTATTAAGGCAGTTCCTCGGAGGGGCCAAAAACATAAGACCCCCAAGAAGAGCACCAATACCTGCATGGGACCTAAATTATGTCTTGGAAAAACTCACACTGCCTCCTTTTGAGCCAGCCTCAACAGCGGATATTAAATTCTTATCCTGGAAAACAGCTCTGCTCCTAGCAATAACCTCTGCAAGATGAGTCTCAGAGTTACAGGCACTCATGGCTGTGGAACCTTTTATCATTTTCCATCCAGACAGGGTTTCTCTGAAGACAAACCCTACATTTATGCCTAAGGTGGTGTCCAGTGTGGCCCTTAACCAAATCATTCACTTGCCTACCTTTTATCCAAACCCACAGAACAAGGGTGAGAAACTTCTGCATTCTTTGGACATACACAGGCAGCTACGCTTCTACTTGAACAGAACTAAAGCTTTCAGAAAGACTGAGCAACTTTTAGTAGCATATGCTGCGGGATCACAAGGAAAGGCTATCTCAAAACAGGCTATTTCAAAATGGATAGGCCATTGCATTTGTTTCTGCTACTCACAACATGGCAAATCAGTGCCTAAGGGCATTAGGCCTCATTCTACCAGAGCAGCAGCCACTTCAGCAGCCTTCCTCAGAGGAGTACCAACCAAAGACATCTTAGAGGCTGCAACTTGGAGTTCAGTGCACACTTTTACAAAGCACTACCACTTACCTCTCTACTCTAAATCCAGAGCAGGCTTTGCCACTTCAGTTCTGCAGGGCCTCCTAGCCTCTCCTAATCTTTTTTAGCCCAGCCACCCATCCTCAGCTTTGGGATTCAACCCAAGAATGATGACTGCAACAGTGAAACACGATGAACATAGTACAGTTGTGTACCTACCATAAATGTAGATGTTCGAGTGCATTCACTGTTGCAGTCCAGGTTACCCTCCCACCATCCCCCTTTCATTTGCTGGGTCTTATCTGTACTTCTCTGTTCTGTACAACCTATGTGGTGTATTTGCTTGTAGATGAAGGAAATGTTTACCTTAGTGCATGCATGTTTTTTGGCATAATCTATTTGGCATACCCTTTTGGGAGCACCTGACATCTGGGGCTAGAAAAACTGAAGAAAATGGCGTCTGCTGCATCTTTTATACCCCTGGTGCACTGACGTCAGGGAAGAGGTGACAGCAACCGACGCCGGACCAAGACTTTGAAATTCAGGCCGACTGCGGGAAGCCTGCCAGCAGGATAACCCAAGAGTAGTGACTGCAACAGTGAATACACTCGAACATCTACATTTATGGTAGGTACACAACTGTACTTTCTCTCCAAGGCACAGGAGGGAGCAATAATAGATGACCCCCCCCCCCCCCCCCCCAGTGGCAGAGACCTCTCGCAGTTCAGAGAGTCTGGAGATACTACTTCTTTTAGATCCTGCCAGTGCTCTTGAAAACAGACCTTGGTGTCCTCCTCTGCAGACAGTCAGGAATGTCTTATTTCTACACCAGGAAGCATGGCTAATCATAATGAAGGATGCTTTCTTGCAGATAATGTTTTGTTGAGATTACATCATTCCCTTTTTCCTTTCCATCTCAGTTACCCAAGAAGCAGCTCAGAGTCATCCAAAAGTTCCCTCTAGATCAATAGAGTCCATAACTGACTCAAGATTCTTCTAGTGCCTAAATAAAATAGGATACTGGTGATCGATTTTAAGTCTCAGTGTGTTGAACAATTATGGTCGGCACATTAAGTCCTAATTTCTCTTGGTTCAGTCCAGTTTTTCTCTTCTGACCAGGACATCTGGATGAGATTGAGTGACCTTCAGGATTAGTATTACATACAATGAATAGATGATCCAGGAAGTAGTTAGTCTTTACCAGTTCAGAGTTCAGCTTTTTGGCCTAACCACAGCCCCAGGATGTTCACCAAGTGTATCGCCGTACTGACACCTCGCTTAACTTTGCAAAGATCCCACACATTTACATTTTGGGACAACAGGCTCGTTACTGCTCTGACCTAGCCTTTACTGGTCCAAATTTGAGATTTTTTAAATTTAATAATGTACTTGTTTTATTATGATTAAATCTTAAGTTCAGGATTTCTCCAAACTGACTCCTAGAGCTAATTATATGTTAGTGAATTCTCTAGATTTCCTGTTAGTAAAATATCGGCAAAGAGTTGAATATTTAGTTCCAAATCCTCTTTTATTTTGATACCATTAATGTTCTTATTGGATCTAATACTATTAGCAAAGGGTTCTATAACTAATGCAAAAAGTAAAGGTCAGAATGGACAGCCTTGTTTTTGTGCCTTTTTGTAATTTAAAGAAATTGTAAACAAAGAATCTATTTTAACATAAGCACAAGAGTTTTAACATAAGCACAAGAGTTATTGTACAACTTAGAAATTAATTGGCTCAGGTAAGAAATTACACACTTTAAGTGTTTTAAACAGGTACGACCAATTAACTGAGTCAAAACCCTTATCTAAATCGAGACTAATGATAGAAAGCTTATTTTTATTTGCATAATCAATAAATGTGTGTATTCTTATTATTTTATCCTGTACTTGTCTATTTAAAATAAACTCAGTTTGATCATTGTTAATTAGTTTAGGTATAATTAGATTAATTCTTTTAGCTGAAATGGACATAAACATCTTATAATCCACATTTAAAAGTGAAATGGGTCTACACGATGAGCACTTTGTAGGGTCCTTATCTTGTTTTAAAATAGGTGATATAATGGAATAGTTCCATGAAGGGGGTACTGCAACAGTTGTTCTCTATAGACCTTGTGTAATATTTTAACAGCATCATCCGGTAATACTTTATATAGTCCTGGTATAAGACCATCTAAGTCAGGCACCTTTTATTTCTGTTAAAAAAATGATAGACCATTCACTTTATTTGTTCACTTGCTATTTTATTATTTATATTTTCCATTAGAAAAGTTTCAACTATATCATCATTATCTACATTATTTGTATTATTTATATTTTCATAAAATATTTTAAGGCCCTCAAGAATACCTTTAATATCTGTTCTTTCTTTATTAGTTATGTGTTATAATTTCTTTGATATGATTTAGTTTCTTCATTTTCTTTGTTCTAAGAGCATGTTTATGCAAATGTAAAGGGTTTACTGAATATGCCTGAAGTTTGTTTTTCGAGGTTTATTAAAACTTTGATTTAAAATTTCGACATAATTTCTATTTAAGTTCACTGACTGATAATGTCATTTGGTTTTAGATTTAACTTTAGTGTGTATTTTGCCCTGTAGTGTATTCAGTTCTGTCCCATTCTCTTCTTTTACTAATATACCAGCTTGTAACTCTTCCATTTAAGTAAGCCTTTAGTGAATCCTACAGGACAGTGTCAGGTACTTCAAACATTTCCTAGAAATAAACATGAGTGGTGATTTCTAACATACCAATCCTTGAATCCTTTTATTTTAATAATGTACACTGGTAATGTCTTGTGATGTATTAAATTGTCAGTTTTTAAAATAATATTACAGATTATGGCATTATGGTCAGATAACGGGCATGAAACTACTGATAATGCTCTGATATGTGATAACAGATTGCTTGAGATAAAAATGTATCTATATCAATATTTGTTTGTGTTCCATATCTATATAAAGGGTAAATTGAAGTGAGTTTGTTTTCCTTAGGTCACGTATATCCTTTAAATTCATTAGATTTACAAAATGTAAGTGTTTGGCTGAAGATTTGATTCTTAGCTTTCTATATGCAGTGGAGTCTTTGTCTGAAAAAAATACAATTAAAATCACCAGCCATTGTGACTTCAGCCTAATTTTTTGCATCTTTAGCTCCAATCCCTTGAATCCAGTAAGAGTTCAGCAATGTATATAGTTTTCTGTTCCACTCAGTTATAGCAATGTTTAACATACCATTTTTTATCAAGGTTATGTATTACTTTAGGCATTACTGGTAAGGTATTCCATAAAATGAGGGTGCCTCTTCTTTTAGCTCGAAAGCCAAAACCTGCTAAAATCAAATAACTCATTAATGAAAGTTTATTTGCATCTTTAAGTAAATGTGTTTCCTGTAGAAATACTATTTGAGCTTTATGTAATTGCAAGTATTTGAACAAACTCTCCCTCTTTACTGGATTATTCAGTCCATTAATATTAATAGATATGCATTTAAAGTCAAACATTTAGAGAAAAAAAAACAGGTATAAAGAAAACACATTATGTGCAGAACCTATTATATACTTTATATATAGTAATGTGAAATATTCAGCTGTGGACAAAACTTTTGAAACAAATAAAAAATTACCTAATGATATAACCCTAAAATATTCTGCCATGGAATAACGTATTCCTAGTTTGTTGAAAAAGGCAAACTACTTAAACTTTCTGTTAAACTAACAATGCTTGGCTCATTCTTCGGATTAATATTAATGTGTCTGATATTTTTATTATGCATCATCTTAAAAAAGCCCGTCAGTGAGTTATTATAGTTAAGAAAAGTTAAACAAGTGTTCAGAATCTTTATTATAAGTTGACTAAACTGAATATCTGTACCGCACATTATCTCCTTGGTCTACTGTAGGGAGGAAATTAGTTATTTTCATATTTATTAATTTATAGGTTAAATGATTTATATTTTTTCTATTTTATTTGCTATTTGTAAAGTTGTTCATAGGATCAGAAGTTAGTCGAAGCTAACTGCTCTTGTGGGCCATTCCAAGCCCAGCCAGTACCCCAAGGGGGAATCAAGCCCTGCACTTTCTGCCTATAAGGTGAACAACTTTACCACTATAGCAACCTCCCACCCTTGTGGACATATTTATATTCTTCAACTATATACATATTTACTTATGCTGATCTTTTTCTATTTCTGTTTGTATACATGTCTTGTATTATTACTGTATTAGTAGGTTTTATACTTTAGCTATAATCCTAGTATAGAATATCGTATAATAGAACATTTATATTTACACTTGTATATTTGATACTATTTAACCTAGTAGTACTATTTAGAATCAGTCCTATTTTCCCTTAAATGTTATGTTTAATAGTATCTGAACAAACATCTGAAATATCTTCCCTTTTAATATTCAAACTTTCCATAATAAATTGTTCTGAAGTAGTTGTTCTTTTGGCTTTTCCCGGTTAGGGGTCGCCACAGCGGCACTCCGGTCCGCTAATGATTGGCAGTAGATTTTTTTTATGGGTGCCGAGGTGCCAGCTTGACGCCCAACCTTCAACGAAGGCATGCCCATTCTACGCATGTCTTTCGAACGCCACTTGACCACGGGGAGGACATGCAGACTCCGCACAGAAGGTACTCCAGCCGAGAATCATGCTGTGAGGCAACAACGCTACCGCTGCACCACCGCGACTTATTGTTCTAAAGTATTACATTTTATTATCTTTTATTATCATTAAAAAGACAGTATCAGAGAAACACAATTCTAATTTTTTATCAGAAGTGTCTTTTTATAGGCTACTATATAAACTGTCCTTTTAGTATACTGCAAGCATTCAGAAGTATTTAATAACTGATGGTGGTTTAGAGTGCAGTTCACTCTCTTTTGCTTGATATCTAACTTGTATTCATTGACATCTTAGCATATGATTCAAAATATTATGATTATTTACTTTTAGACAAGAAGAAGTGACCTGGACAGTTCTTAGAATTTTCAGAACTCCCAAAGCATCACAAAAGTGGTCATGACTCTAATTAAGCTAGTCCTCATGACAAAGGCTTGCAAATGAACAGTTTATCAGCACAATTCACATAAAAACATTCATGAGCCATCTCTACATTATACATCAATCCCTCATACCCTTCGAAATCGCTAAAAAAAATCAACAAAACCATTTCAAAGTATGTTAACCACGAAAAAGCTATTGTATTCAAAGAAATAACATGTAATGCTTCAGTAACCACTGTTTGTAGGAGATGTTTGATGTAAGGCAGACTGTCGTTTTTTTAAAGGAGACATAGCATATAAACTTGCATTAAAAGCATGACACTTGTGTGATCCATGTTTAACTTGTATGGATGTTACTCTAATTATTTGATAACATTCCAATAATACCTTTTATATATGTAAGAAACTACATATTGTTTACATTGTTTGTAACATAGTATAACATTCCTGGCTGCTATTACATGTCAAGTATACTGTCAGTAGCAAGCATTCAGAACTGTAGTAACTGACAGTGGTTTAGAGTGCATTTCACTGTCTTTTGCTTATTATCTGACTTGTATGCTTTGACATCTTAGCTAATGATTTAAACCATTATGATTATCTACTTTTAGACAAAAAGAAGCAACCTGGATAGTTCTGAAGGTTGTAAGAACTCCCGCAGCATCACAAAAGTGCTCATGACTCGTAAATTGTTTCAAGCTCTTTTTCATGATAAGGGCTTGAAAATGAACAGTCCATCAGTTACAGTTCACATAAAAAAAACACTTGCAAGTGAATCTGAGCCACCTCTTTATTACACAGCAGTCCCTCAAACCCCTCCAAACCACTAAAAAACAAAAAATATTTCAAAGTATTTTGACCACTAAACAGCTATTGTATAAGGAAGAGCAAACCTGCCTGGTGGACCACTGTCATTAACAGGCTTTACAAGAAGAGGAAGAAAATGCTAAAAGTAAGAGGGGGTGAGCCCTCCTAAAGTGGAAACACTCCCTCCTCAGCTTATATAAGCAAATAAGACTTCTTGTGAAGTCGTACAAAGCAAACTACGAGCCCAAATTAGCTTCCTCAACAAAGGACAACCACAGTGCATTTTATCGTTAGTTATTTTATGTATTTATTTCCATTTGTTTACTGGGAATGTCTGACTGGTCAGAA
This sequence comes from Protopterus annectens, assembly GCF_019279795.1. Classification (NCBI taxonomy): domain Eukaryota; kingdom Metazoa; phylum Chordata; order Ceratodontiformes; family Protopteridae; genus Protopterus; species Protopterus annectens. Next base: position 1,213,352,140 of record NC_056745.1, on the reverse strand, counting down.
TTAAGCACATTTTCAGCAGAGGCCTAGGGAGAAAAGCTCCACAGAGTACAATATTATAAAAATACAGTATATGATTTCACTTTGGTAATTATTCAGCAGTTCAAATTGCATATATGGAGTACTGGTTGGCAGAATAACATACTTTGTTTGAAAAAAACAAAAAAAAAAAACAATGACATACAGTAATAGCTGAAATGAGACCAAAAAAGACATGAAATTTAAAGATGAAGAAAGTAGAGGCGAGTAGAAGAATGTAGAAAAAAAAGGGAGGACTTGAAGTGAGAGTGAAGGTAAACAGGGAAGTGGGAGATTAGTCAGTTAGGCAGGGTTAATGCAAGAGCAAAGCCAGGAATTAGTAAGATGTTCCCTCAGTAATTGTTTGAAAGTGGCTGTATTGCAGGTGCTAAGTTTTATGGTATGTCATCCGTAACCTAAAAGGAAAGGCCCAGATTTGTGCAGAACTGGTAGTTAAGGATACCACATATACTGAGCCTGTGGACATAGCTAACCTGTTGGCCTACAGGTACTGTGAAAACTTCACTTACCTGTCCCTGCCACACGTCCCCCATGGCATCCCTGCCACCTATCCCCTACCTTGTATCTCTAAAGAGCAGGTTGTAAATGCCATCTCTAAGGCCAAAAACACAGCATCTTTGTGACCTGATAACATCCCAGGCTGTGTCCTACATGGGCTACAACATGAATTAGCAGCACCATTGGGTATTCTTTTCGATCATAGTCCAAGCACTGGCTTCATACCAACTGAATGGAAAACGGCCACTGTTATTCCTTGCACAAAGATGGTGCTTCCACTGGGCTGGGAACTATAGACCTATTAGCCTTTTTTGCCAAAGCCATGGAGCAAATCATCATGGAACTTATCAACAAAGATGTAGGTAATCTCCATTCACTTGACCCTGCTCAGTTTGGATTTGTCAAAGGGAAATCATGCCACTTAAAACTGGTGGAATTCTTCAAGACAAGTCGCCAAGTCCCTGGACGAGGTAACATTTGTGCATGCAGTCTACCTGGACTTAGCCAAGGCATTTGACACTATCCCCCACTCGGGCATCATTAATAAACTTACCCAGCTAGGCATTAACCCATATAACATTAGAGGGGTCACTAACTAGCTCACTGATATAACTCATATAGTCAAAATAGGGGAATCCACCTCCAGCACAGACCTATAACCAGTGGTGTTTCACAGGGATCAGTCTTGGGACCTCTGCTGTTTGGAATCTATTTCTCTGAAGTACAAGCAAAATGTAAAGGTCTGTGGCAGACAAAGTTTGCTGTTGACTGCAAACTGGGAGCCATCATAGAATCTCCAAATGATGTCAACATCCTACAAGAGGGTCTTACACAAACAGCGATTGGTGCCAAAGTCATGGCGTTAAACGCAATGCAAAAAATATATTATCATTCCTTTTGGTAAAAGCGATGTTCATGCTAACTACCACATCAGTAGCAACACCTGAAGTATACACTCAGTGGTGAGAGATCTGGGCACACAGGTTGACCGCAACCTTACCTTTGAGCACCATGTCTCCACAGTGTTAAGAATGGCATTCTATATTACTCATTTCATAAGTAAGGGCATTGCCTCCAGAAAAAAAGAAGTTATAACTTCTGTGTAGTCTTCCCTTATCAGGACAATAATTGAGTACAATGCCCCTTTTGGTATGTACCTTTCTAAGCACCTGCAGCAATTGGAGAAACCACAAAGGTTCTTTTCAAGGAAAATTCAAGGTCTTCACCATCTGCCCGTCATGTGAAATCACTGTCACTTTATTCTGTTTCATACAGACTACTCAGAGGTGATCTCTGCCTTGTATATAAGGCAATCTCTGACCCTGCGTTATTGGAAATGCTTCATATCTGAAAGTCAAATGGTACAAGGGTTACTCGCTTTAAAAACCTTAATATAGTATGTGATATTAATAAAACCTGCTGGAGGAACAAATTTGTCTCCCAGATGTTTCCACACCTTTGGGACTCCCATTCATGTCAAACAGAGCATCTCACTGGCCCTCTTCAAACGCAATCTGGACAATTGGATAGGTGACTGTAAATTCACCCTGGGGGTTCCACCTGTGTCTCTTGGACAGGGGCAATAGGTGCTGATCGTGGAGATGAGGGTAAGAACTTGGCTAGACTTGTAAGGGCCCTAGGACCATTAACCTAGTGACTTCCTATGATCCTTTTTAAAGAAATAGCATTAATGATTCAGTAAGCACTGTTTGCATGAGATATTTAATATATGGCTGCAGTGGTGCAGTGGTTAGCATTGTCGCCTCACAACAAGAGGTTCTTCGGTTCGATTTTCAGCTGAAGTGCTTTCTGTGTGGAGTCTGTATATCCTCCCTGCAGTTGAGTGAGCTTTAGAGACATGCAGGTAGGTGTGTGTGTCTGTGTGTGTGGCTTGGGTGCCCGGCTGGCCAATCAGCGGACTGGTGATATGCTGTGGTGACCCCTAACCGGGAAAACCAAAAGACATTGCTATTTAATATAAAGCAGACTGCCATTTTTTAAAGGAGACATAGGATATAAACTTGGATTAAAAGAACGACTGTTATGTGTGATCCAGGTTTAACTTACAAAAGTGTGAATGTTAATCTAATTATTTGATGTCATTTAAGTAAACCTTTATATATGTAAAAAGCTATATTTCTTATATTTTATTTATAACAAAGCATGTCTTTCCTGGTGGTATTGCATATCAAGTATACTATCAATAGCACACTACTGGACCATTTTAAGAACCCAGAATGTAACTTAACATGCCTGTTCAGTATAATTTGTTGCATCAAGTATTTTAATAATACATTACTCAGCTATGCCAAGGTATCAGAAAGTATGCCATCTAACACAAGTTTCATCATAATAATTAACTTTTAATAAAATGAATAGTATGACCTTTTAAACTCTAAATGAAAATAACTGACCAATTTCAAATGTTGCTAAAAGAATCACACTTAACATTTTAAAAAGGGAGCTAGTAACCATTTGAAATGGGGAAATAAGTAAATAAATGATTTACCTTGTAAAAAGTAATATTCAGCCCTGTTCATAAGTATTCAAACACTTCTTTAAATTAATAAGAATTAATTTTATTTATTTATTGCATTTGTTGACCGGGAAGGTCCACTGGGCCAAAAAGTGGCCATTTTCAGTGGAGGCCCAGGGAGAAAAGCTCCACAGAGATACAAATACATACAATTTGATAAAGCACAGTAACAATTCAGTGCTTACAATGTGTTAGAGACAAGATAAATATTTCATAACCGTGAAACACATTGGTTTTCATTTGTCCTTAAGTGTTTTTACCGTTTTTCTCTTTTTATTAACCAACCATCTGTTTTTGCATTTCATAGTTTCATAGGTGTGTACTAGGCTAATGGCCCTGGAGCCTCTACAAGCCTAGCCCAAAAAAATTGCCCAGGCACCGTGCCACCCGATGTTAGTTCACAGTACCCCTATCCAATACTGCAACTGGAATGATCCCTGGAGTGAAATTTCTGTTACCCATCCACTCGTCAAGATTTCTGTTGAAGAGGGCCAGCAAGGTGCTCTGCTTGACATGAATGGGAAACTTATTCCAGTGTATGGGCAGTCTTTGGGAGGTGAACCTGTCCCTACACCATATTCTGTTAAAGGAGCGTGTGACGTGGGGGGGGGGTTGGGATTTCTGTAGGTGTAGCATTTCAGGTAGGGCTGGGTTGGACATGGCTTTGTAAGTCAAGCAGAGAGCACCTCTAAGTAGACGATAAGAGACTGAGAACAGCTGAAGTTTCTTGAGTGTGTCCATGTAGGACATAGGACATGTGTTTAAGGCCTAGAATCCTTTTTGTGAGGTACTTTTGTGGCCTCTCCAGCTGCTGTAGGTGTCTGGTCATGTACATGCCAAACAGGGCATTATATTCGATGACTGGTCTGAGGGATGAGTAGAGAGGGATGATGACCTCTTTCTTCCTGGATGTGAAACCTTTGGTTATAAGTTGTGCCACATAGAAGGACTTTCTGACCACAATGGCAGTGTGGTAGTTGAAGGGGTGGCTGTTGACCTGGGTGCCCAGATCTCTTATGGCCCCTTACAGTGTTCAGCGGGCTCCCATCAACATGGTAATTCGTGGGAACTGAGTTTTTTCCAAAGGGGATGATAGCTCATTTTTGGGGGTTAAGCTTCAGGCCATGGTTCCGACACCAGTCATTGGTCTCAGAGATGCCTTTTTGTAGGATGTCTGCATCACTTGGGGAGTTGATAATGACTCCTAGCTTGCAGTCATCAGCAGACTTGGTCAGCCAAAGTCCTTCTGTGTTGGCCTGGACTTCTTGAGAAGTAGAAGCCAAACAGGAGAGAGCCCAGGACCGAGCCCTGTGGGACTCCACTCGTGACTGGTCAGCAGTCTGACTTGGAATCTGCAACTTTCACTCTGTGGGTCCTGTCTGTGAGCCAGTTTGCAAACCCGCCTAGTGTTGTGAGGATTGATGCCTAGTTTGGTGAGTTTATCAGTGATACCTGAGCGGGGAATGGTATCAAAGGCCTTGGCCAGGTCGAGGTAAGCTGTATGCACTGCCTTACCCTCATCCACAGCCTTGGTGACTGCCTCAAAGAAATCAACCAGATTCAGCAGGCAGGATCTCCCTTGACAAAGCCAAACTGTGTGGGGTCAAGAGTTTGGAGATTGCCTATATCTTTGTTAAGCAGGTCCATGATGATGCACTCCATAGCTTTGCATACCAGACTCGTCAGGCTAATGGGGCGATAGTTTCCAGGGTCTGTAACTCCTCCCCCTTTATGGAGCGGGATGACTGTAGCAGTATGCCATTCTTTAAGGACATGTGATTGAACAGGGCACACAGATGTGGTGCCAGTTCATTTTGTAGCTCATGTAGGACACGGCCGGTGATATTATCAGATTCCCATAGACGCTGTATTCTTGGCTTTGGATGATGTAGCTTTTACCTCTGCTGCAGAAATGGTGGGTACCAGGCTTTCTTCTGGTATTGTGATAGGGCCCTTGGGTGGAGGGATATAGGGGTAAAGTTGGCACTGAATCTGTCAGCCAATATGTTGGCTATATCTGTTGGCTCAGTATAGGAGGTGCCATTGTACAATAACGCAAAGCATATCTGGGTATTGCCTTTGAGGTTTTTGATATAGCTGTAGAAGGCTTTGTGGTTGTTTTTGGTGTCAGCTGCAATTCTACCTTCATAGCTGGGTTTAGAGGATTTGATAAGGGATGTCAGCTTTTTGTTGAGTCTGATGAGAGGTTTTCCAGTCTTGTGACTTCATTTTTTTTTTCTTCATCGGTTTCCTCTTCCTGTTGTAGAGTTTATTGATGGCTGGGGACCACCAGATTGGCTTCCTTTTTTTGGAGGAGAGCATCTTAGTTCTATTTGGTATGGCAAGGTCCATGCATTTGTGTACATGCTTGTATAGTGCATTGGTGTATGATTCGGCAGTCATGCAGCTATTTTCCATTGGCATGGGTGCCAAGAAGTTAGCCACCTCCGTTTTAGGAGCCCAAAGTCTGCTTTAGAGAAGTTTTTCAGGGTGGTAACTTTAGCGGGGGGGGTGTAGGTGAGATGGTGATTTTCATGGTGATCAGTTTGTGGTCAGATTTAACCAGGGAGGAATTGACTATAGGTGTGGAGCAACGGTCTCCCGTGTTGGTGATAACCAGGCCGAGGATGCTGCTTCCTCTAGTGGGGGTCAGAATGAGCTGGTCCAGGGCAATGGAATTGATAAATTCCAAAAAGCGTTGGGCTTGTACATTAATACTTGAATAGTTTTCCCAGTTGATGGAAGAGTAGTTGAAGTCACCCAGTATGAGAGTATTGAGTTGGACCTTGATAGATTCCAGGGTGTTTAGGAACTTGGAGTGATAGTCTAGGGACATGTTTAGGGTTCTGTAGCAGGCTGTGACTTCTATTGTCTTACCCAGTGTTAGTTGTACCTGAAGTATCTCGGATGCATTGTGCTGGGCTACCAGTCTAGAGGTGTGCGTATCTTTTAAGAATATGGAGATAGCACCACCTTTGGAGCTTCCGGTTGTATTTTGGCACCAAAAGGTATGGAATGAGTTGTAGCCTGGGAGAGCAGGGGTGCTTTCTGCCTCTTCCATTACAGCACAGATGTCGACATTCTCCATTTTTGAGGAGAGTTTCGAGTGAGTGCATCTTGAGATTTAAACTTGTAGCATTGAGCAGCATGACCCTCAGACTGCATTTCTTTGTAGCTGTTATGGTGGAATTTTGGTCTTTGGAACACTGCATAAAAAGGCACTGTAGGGGTGGCAAGAGCCTTAGCCAGTACCCGGGATCCCAGGGGTGACGGATGCAGGCCATCTCTGGCAAGACATCGAGGTCTATCAGTCATGTCGTCCTTGGCAGACAGATACTGGATCCTCTTAGAATGACACCAGAAACTTAACCAGTTGTTAAAGTCAATCATTTTCTGCTCATACTGTGATATCATTCTGGGTGATGGTAGAATACTGCTCAGGGCTAGGATCATGCCTGCACCTGCCTGGACCACATAATTCGAGAGTTCCATCACATCTCTTTTCATGTAGTCCAGGGAGGTACATCTCAGGTCATTCACACCCATATGGACAATGACTGAGTCATATTTGTACTTGTTGTGGAGTGACCTGAGTACATGTGTTATGTGGCGGATCCTGGTACCTGATGGACAACTGACTGTCACCTTTTCCTTGTTCATCCTAATGAGTGAGACATCAGTGTTCCTCACAATTGAGTCTCCTATGATTAGTACATTGGGCAAAGTGTTTTGCCTTAAGGGTTTGGGTTGAGGGGCACACTGTGGTGGTGAGCTCTGTGTTCTGGGTTGGTGTTGTGTTGTGGTGGTCCAGTGCGTTTCTGTCTAGGGGGTCTCTGTTGTTTGGGTAATTTTTTTATTGAGAGCCTCCGCGAAGGTGGGTGTATGGTTTGTGTTTCTATGTGTGGGTTGTGATCGTTGGGTTTTGGAGGGCTGTGCGTTCTATGTAGTGTGTTGCAGATGCTGACCTTCTCCTCTTGACTACCTAGTCCGGTCTTGGTTGGAGCATGCACTGCTTCCAGTTTGGTGATATAAGTAATCTCACACAGGTATGAGTGTTGGGAGGTAAGAGGAGAGGTTTGTCTCTGTACATTAGACAGTTGCCGCACTGTCTCAGAATGCCCAAGTGCACCAGGTTAGCAGGAAAAAGCACAGGAAATTGCCCTGCAATCATACCAGAAGGGGTGGTCATAACTAATAAGTACTTGTGCTGTTACTGCGTAGGAACAGCTAGTGCTGATAGCACCGAAGTGTGCTACAATAAATGCTACAAAAGCCTATTAAAGTGTTAGCTGATTAAGCTAATTGAAGTGGAAGAAGTAAAAGAGCAAGGACATTCTAAGGGGAAAATTGAAGAGCAGATTTTCTGGCACCGGTAATAGTTTACCTCAGCTGAGCGCCACTGCACAGTGCGCAAACACAGGCTTTTAAACCAAAAAGTTGAAAGGGATGGAAAAAATGCCCAAACAACCAATAAACTGCAATTTCTGGACCAGAAACCACTCCTCTTGTGGTAGATAGGTTACCTAGTGCTTACCACTCCCACTGATGAGCTAGAAGGCTTCCCTCAAAATACAAAGTTCGGAGGGGCTCAGAAACTTAAAATCTGTATCCGAACTAGACTAGTTACAAAGGTGGGAAACAAGCTTAGAACTTTTTTGTTTTTTGCAGAAAAGCACAATAGTAGCAACGCATTTTAAATGCAGTACAAGCTAGCACACTTGAGTGTGTAAGGCAAATGCAGTTTAAATAAATGCAGCTAAATTAAAAACTACAAATGAACAAGTGCAGAGAGCAATACATTATGAAAAATGGAGGCACTTAGAGTATCTCTTTCTCCGTCCTGTTGCTTTTGTAGGCTGCAGGATGCCAAAACTGGATCCGTGGAGCTTAAACAAGCGTAAACCTGCACAAACACTGACTTTTAAACCAGTAAGTTGAAAGAGATGGAAAAACTGTCCAAACGGCCAATAAACTACAATTTCTGGGCCAGAAACCAGAAGTTGATAGAGTCCAGTCCATTGCTTCTGTTTTTTTCTAGGATTTTAATTTTCTGTATAAAGTCCATTACATCTTCCACGGTGTTAAAAATTATCTTTCCTCCTTGAAGTCACGTGAGTCTTTGTTTTGCTGGAAACAAGATTTGTGCTTTGATACTGTTTTTCTTTAAGCTTTTATCAGACAGCATACATGCTTTTCTCTTTGCCATCACCAATGTGGAATAGTCATTGTCAAATCTTGTGGTATTTTATTTAATTTTGCAGCTTTGAAGACTAAATCCTTATCTTGACATGAGAAAAATCTTATCACTGACCTTGGTGAAGGTGTTTTTTTTTTGAGTTGGAAAGTATTCTGTGTGCCCTTTTTATGACAAAGGAAAAAGCTTCAGGCAGGTTCAGAGTTTTAGGCAGCCAGATATTAAGGAATTGAATCATACTACTACTTTTTCAGGAGTCCTATAAATCCTGATGAACACCTTCTAGATTTGTTATCCAAGTCTTCTATTTTTCCCAGAGTAAGTTGTTTTGTTTCAGAAGAAATTCAGTGTTCTCATTTTCAAGCGATTTTCCATCAAAATCAGACTTTGCATCTTCTGTACTCAAGATGTGTGATGATTGTTTAAAAGATTCACTCTGCACTTCAACTTGTTTACATTTCTCTTTAAAATTGTCCATTTTGCTTTCTAATTTATCTATTTTTACAGATAACGCATAGATGTTACTTATTATAACCTGTATGTCTTTTTTTTTCACTGTACAGTCCTGTACACTGGGCTTAGAGTGGCTCATTCTGAGTCAGTTCTTTTTAGATTTCTTGACTGAAAAAAGAAATGAAAAGTTTACTTAAGGTGGTGATACAGAGTGAAGCTGTACTTTTCCAAATGTAACTGCAAACACTTGAATGTGGCATTTTCGTAGAACTTCCTGGTATAAAGAAGACATGGATAAATCTACTTCTTCTCTCCTGAAACGTTATGGATGATACAGTACCATTTTTAATTTGATGGTTTTGAAGATGTATCCATAAAAGATAATTTTATGTTTTAACATATAAGACCAAGATAATAACATATAAGAGGCCACCTCACTGGCCCTCTTCAAGAGAAATCTAGAGTGGATGGGAAATAGAAAATTCACCCCGAGGATCACTTCAGTGGCCTTACTTGATAGAGGCACTGGGAACTAATGTTGGGGTGGCACAATTCCAGAAAAATCCTTTGGGCTAGGTTTATAAAGGCTCCAGGGCCATTAGCCTAGTACACACCTATGAGCCTATAAGATAATGTGTTAAATATAAATTTAAAGTTTTGTTTTTCAGAAAGGGGACACTTGGCTTTTAGCTGCTGTCTCTGGCAGCATTGTTTCATGGTTCTCAAAGATGTAAAAATACTTTCTGCTCATCCACTTTTTCTTTTAACTAGTAGTACATTGTAGCACAAGCAACTATAGATGCTGCAAAGAATTATGATCAATTCTCTCCATTCATAACTCGCATGTCAAGTGTTCTCAATGTGGATGACGAGATCACTTCCAAAATGGCTGCACATTGAGTAACAGCTTAACTCTAGCTCTCCCAGTGTGGAAAGAAAACCTCAACAGAGAAGGCAAGTAGACTTTTGTGTTATGGGTAAACTTCAGTAACTGTCTAGTAGGTTTGCTGCCTAGATGCCAGAAAAAAAGACATACATAGTACCTGGAAAAAGATCAGCTACAAAAAGTGAGGAAGAAACACTGACTAGGGGAAAGTTTTGGAGATGTTCAGCAAAAATAAAAACAGTGCAACCTCCAGACATGACTTCAGTAACCTACAGGAATATATAAGACAACTGCACACAGACCTGGTTAAAATAAATGAAACACTGATCGAATATATCTGTATGAACAACAAAAGGCTGGAAAATGGAATAAGCTTTAAACAGATATTCAGATGAGGTGATAAAGCTGCAAAAATCAGAGGATGAAATAAAGAAAAAGTTGGCTGAATAGGAGATTGCTCAGGAAGAAATGTTTAAAAAAAAATAGAATTAGAGGATAGAGTACGTAGGGAAAGGCTGGAATTTTCACCTGTAGCAGACAAGCTGGAAGGAACAGACTGCATTCATTTTATGAAAGTATAAAAAAGCAACTGGACTGGTATTCCACAGTAGGAGTTGTTAATTGAAAGGACACATCGTGTGTATGCTCCAAACTGGCTATGAAAAAGCAACCTAGACCTTCAATAGCAGAGATGCAATCCTACAAGCTGAAGGAATTGATTCTGACAAAACTGTGGCAGAAAGATAAAATACTAAAAGTGGGAGACAGTAGAGTGTTTGTGGAGAATGATTACTTGGTGTACACCAAGCAGAAAAGGAGTAAATTCATTTTATTTAGGGAATGTTGAGATGCAGGTGTGAGATTTAAATTGCTGTACCCATCTGTCTTAAAGGTATTCTTCCCTGGAGGGACAAAATAAGGAAGAAATACAAAAGTTTGTCCAACAAAAGGTGGGCTGTGAACCCAGAGGAGATTCTGCTTCTTGTTGTTCTGATAATAAAGACCACAGAGAGACTGTACCTGTGAAACCTTTTCCAGTGTTTCAACCAAAAATGTTGGAGAAAGAAGGGAGCACAAGAGTTGAATAGAAGAATCAAGAGTACGTTAGAAGTGAAACAGAGACAGGATTTGGGAGATGGAGATGAACAGTAATAAAACCAGTAACTTAATGTGGGATTATAATATAATAATTATATTTGTGAAATGTGACAGAACAAGAAAATCTGGAAATATTGGAATTTTTCAGAATTTGTTGTACTTGTGGGGACTCTTATGACATGAATTAGGGCATACACTTTAATGGTCAGAAAAATACTTTGGAGAGGAGAAGAGAGGGGTGAGGTGGGGGGTGAACCCCACCGGGGCTCTCGCTTCTGGCTCCAAGCTCCCAGGCATCTGGACGCGACCCGCTCTGGGGACAGTGTCAGGTGGGGAGTTTGACTGGGGCAGTACACCTGTCAAAGAGTAACACAGGTGGCCTAAGGCAAGCTCAGGGAGGACAGAAACCTCCCGTGGAGCAGAAGGGCAAAAGCTCGCTTTATCTTGATTTTCAGTATGAGTATAAGTAAGTAAAGAAAACATTTTTTTTCTTAATAGTACTATTGTGGTGTATGTTTTTATTTGCATGTTATAAAGTAAAGTTTTCTCAATTATTTTTAAGTCTAATGGGGATTGTAAGTAGGTGCTGCTGTTCTTCTTTCCTTTCTTTCTCGTCTTTCTTCTTAAGTTTTAAGAAATGTAGGCATGCGAATGTAAAAAAAAAGTGGTTAAAAGAGCATGACAAAAGAAAAAGTAATGTGCTTTTTCTCATTCTTGCATGGGGAATGACTAGATTAAGGACCTTAAACTGCTTTAGTCACAAGATTTAAGAGAAAGCAAGTAAATGAAAAAGAATACTGAATATTATGAGGCTTTTTTCTAGCAAATGAGCGTGTGCTTAGTGGCAATTTTGTATCTGGTCCTCATGTCTCCATGGAAATGATTGGATAACGAGAAATTGGCTGTCTGATTCTCATGTCTTCATGGAGACAGTCTGACAAAGAGAAATTGGTTACAGTCTGGTGGAAAGTGATTGGCTGAGGAAAAAGAAAAGAGAATCTGGCTAGGAAGTAATGTTCTCTGAAAGCATTCAGGGGCTTTCCCAACTGGGAGTGCTATAAGGATAAGACAAAACCAGTTAGCACTTAGTAGAAGCACAGGCTGCACCATGTGTCTTAGCATGGATGACCTTTCTTTTAGGTTAACTCAAGTCTGTGAGTGTAGCTGTTAGTTTGGGACATTTGTTCATATTAGAGGGTAAAACTTCATTTGAAGATGTAAATAATGTTGTGTGTTAGTATTAAATTAATAGGTTTTAGGGGTATGGAGATTTGTTTTTGTTTTTTTTTTTTTTTTTTGTTTGTTTTTTTTGAGAGTTTCAATAAAACAAAAAATTTTGTAAGATGTGACTTAGGCTCAAATGGATATGACGAGAAACAACTAAATAAAAGTTCAACCTGCCAAACAGTGTATGCATGTAACACAAAAGCTGGAACTAGACATTTAACAGAAGTGGTGTATATAAAAGGTGGGAGTAATAACTTTTTAATACAATGATGCTTTCTGTAATGTATTTAAATGTTGATGGTCTCACAGATAAATACAAAAAAGAATAGTAAACTATATTAAAAAATGTAGAGTGCAAATAGCTATGTTACCGGAGACGCGCCTGGAAAGAACTGAACATGTGAATTTGATAAAAGGTTTTCAGGATGGTTATTCAGCAGAATAAATGGGACAAAGGAAAAGAGGAGTACTAAGTGGTTAGTTTCCCAGAAAACAGCATAATACATAAATTAAACCCACCGTAGTGGGGAAAACAATGTAATACATAAAACAGACCGGAATGGGGGACTTTGCCCCCCCCCAAAATAAATATACCAACTCTGAAATTGCACTTCAGTGGAGAAAATGCAAAGGTCAATATGGTGGCCAAGTGGTAAGTTTCCCGGAGGCAAAATTCTCTGTTCTCAGAGTTTGCTGTTTTAAGCATTCGCTGTTGTCGTCTCGCTGTTATGCAAGTCAGTGTTCTGAATGGGAACTATTTATATTCCAACCAAAACTGCTATAATGGAGCTTAAGAAAATTCTGGAAGAAATTATCAGTTTTCAGCAAGGAGTATTACTTATAAGTGGGAACAGGAATGTGATTTGCAACAGTGAAGATGTGTCTGGGGGCCCAGAAGAGAAAGTATAACAAAGGAGAGTAGATTTTTGAAGAAATTTATGAAAATATTTGGCATGGCAGATGTGAATTCCATAATAGGAGTTTGGAGTGAATTTACATATAAAAATTGGGCTAGGCTAGACAGAATTTACATTTCACAGGAACATATGCATTTAATTGAAGGTCTTTATATGTACCCAGTAACTGTTTCAGATCATACGCCAATAATAAATAAAACAGAAACACTGGGTAATGAAATAAAAATGAGACACTGGGACTTTCCTACTTATCTGTTGAAAAGAGAGGAATTTAAGGAATGGGTAGTGGAGCTTATTCAGGAGCTATTCAGGAGGAGAGAAATTTCTTCTGAAAATATAGTTAGGGAGTAGGATAAAGTTAAGGTGAAGTTTAAAAATAGGGTGGAAATAAAAGGGAGCTATGTTTATGAAGTAACAAGAATTATTTTGAGGGACTGACAAATGTTAAAGTATTGCAGAGTAGGGAGAATCTCACAGAACAAGAAGAGGATGAACTGCAGAATGCTAAGCAGAAAGTAAGGGATTTCCTCAGTTATATACATGAGTTTAGAAAGATTGCTGTTAAGCAACTGTTTTTTGATAACACTAAAGCACAAAAACTTTTAGCATGGCAACTCTGGCAACAGAACGTAGAAAGGGTTGTCGCCAAGCTTAGGGAGCCTATAACAGGGAAGGTAACGAGATCCTGTAAGAGGTAAGAAGTATTAGAATTATTTCGGAAATTCTATGAAGGTCTGCATAAAGCAGAGAAATATGGAATCAAGAAAAGATATAAATGGAAATGTTTATGGATGAATTAAATTTGCCAAGGTTAAAGGTAGATTAGGCTCAATTACGAATGGTTAGGATAGTAGGAGATGAGATCAAAAATTGTGATGTATAACCAATCTACAGGAAATTCACCAGGAATATATGGTATTCCTGTGGAAGTTTGGAAGCTAGGAGAGAAAAAGCTGATAAATATCTGGAAGGTTTTGTTTAACAATATTTTAAGAGGAGGAGAAGTACCAGCAACCTGGAAGAAAGCAGTTGTAACTATAATACGTAAAGAGGGTAAAGCTCCATCAGATCCAGCTCTATACAGGCCCATTTCAACACTAAACCATGATTATAAAGAGTTCATGTCTGTAATGGCTAAAATAATGGAAAATGTATTGCCAGAGTTGGTAGCTGTGGATCATTGTGGTTTTTTGGAGGGGAGACAAACGTTTGACAACATTAACAGAACATTGATGATCCAGAGAGAAGCAGAATGTAAAAAAAATATACCATTGTTGTCACTGGGTCTTGATGCAGAGAAAGCATTTGACAGAGTAAGCCGGGACTTGATGAGCAGGGCAATGGAAGCATTTGCATTTCCTGAAAAATTATAAAGTTGATTAGAAGAATATTTGAGGGATCTGAGGCAAAAATTAAAGTGGGTAGGGAGTCCTCTTTCCCCTTTGTTATTTGTATTATATTTAGAACCACTGGCAAAGAAAATAGAGACTCAGAAATTCAAGGATATACTTGATACGATAGTCAAGAAAAGCTGGCTCTGTTTGCAGATGATATTATTTTATACCTAACAAAACCAGAAAGAGACATTACAGTGTTGTGGAACATTTTGAGACATTTTCAGATCTTTTCGGGATACAAAATTAATGAACCTAAAACAAAGGCAGTAGTGATAAATTATGTGCCCACACATGAATTGGTTCAGCATTATCCATATTTTATGGGGACATGATAAAATGAGATATTTAGGAGTATGGATTAAAAATGATTCTGGTGTGGCAGCTAAGGATATGTGGGAAGAGACTCAACAAAAGATAATACATCTTTTTATTTTTATTTATTTATTTGCAGTTTGTTGACCGGGAAAGTCCATTGGGCCTAGGTGAGCCTGTTTTCAATGGAGGCCCGGGGAGAAAAGCTCCCAAAAAAAAAAGGTATCTGCCAAATCAACAATAAAAACTCCAGTATAGTATTTGCAATATTTACAATAATAAAAACAACAGAAAATTCAAACAATAGTTAATGTATATGAGGACAATAAAATTGAACAATTAAATTGGAAAAATGCATACTTTTTTTTTTTTTTTGAGTTGAGAAGGGGTAAGAGGGGTGGATAGCATCAGGTGGGGGGGAGAGCAGGAGCATTCCCAGAGAGAGGAGAGAAAGGAGTGGAGTAAGATCTTAAAGGTAGAGAGATTGTGGGTAGATGTCCTTCAAGGATGCATCTGCAGTCTTTACAAATGGGTTGTCCTGTCGTCAGGCAGCCCTTCGGTCGGCCGGATTCCAAAGTCTGGGTCTGGCCTCGGCTGGTGTCGCACTTCACCCGACGTCATAGCTGCAGTTATTCGGGTATAAAGGCATCAGCCGACGCCATTTTCCTCAGTCTTTCTTGCCGCGTGGCGCCCGAAGCAGAAGCTGTTCGCAAGTGCCGGTCGGTCAGAACCAGAGATTTCTACTACCGAATATTACTTTGAAGACTTCAAAAAAGCTAAGTACCCCGTTGGGGACTCTTTCTTGCCTCAGCCGATGTCAGAAAAAGTTAATAATTGTTTAACTTGTGGGAAACAAATACCTCATAAAGATTTCCACTCTTACTGTTTACCTTGTTTAGGCCCAGACCACGACGTCGCAGCTTGTCTAGCCTGTGGTTCTTTTAACCGACGGACGCTTAGACGTCGGTCTGAATTTGCTGAGCAGTTTTTTGGCTCTGATTTTGCTTATATTATGCCGTCGGATCCTCCGACTACACAAATATCCAAAAAACGCAAGGAAAAGGACCGACACTCGCGGTCCGCGGTTTCGGCCGAAACCGCGGTTAAGCCAACCGCGAGTGTCTCGGTTTCGGCTGAAACCGAGCAAGCGGTTCTTCCTTCAGCCGAAAACATGCCTTCTACTGAGGCCTCTTCAAACCTGGTGGAATCGGCTTCTGAAATCCAACCTGCGGTTTCTCAGGAATTATCTGACACTATTCCCTTGGATATCTCAACTCCTGCACGTGGAGCTGCTAGGCCTCCTGCAGCCATGTCCATTAAGGCCTTTGCCAGGGCTAAAGCAGCTAAAGCTACAAAATCTGTGCCTGTTAAGACCCCTTCTCACAGGCCCAGCTCCAGTTCCCAAATGCTTTCCTTGGCAGAGGATCTTATTTCTTTAATCCGGGGATCCCAACCTCATCCAGACAGGGCCACTCATCCACCTCCAGAGAAGAGGCCTAGAGCAGAGCCCCCTGAGCCAGTGTCCACAGATGAGTCCTCTGATGATTCAGAAAATACAGACCCTCCAGAGGCTCCTTCTTCCCCCTACGAAGACTCTGATGCTGAAGAGTCCATCCCTTCTGCCTCTCCACCTGAGGAATTTTCCTTTGGGGAAACCTTACATGCTATGAGGGAACAATTTCAGTGGCAGGGCCAAGATTTTTCAGACTCCAGAAAGGCTCAGAACCTTTTTGCATTTACCACAACATAGGCCTTTAGCTATACCTCCAGTTCTTTCTGTTGTAGATGATGCATTTAATGATGCTTGTACTGCTCCTGATTCATTACCTCCGGCCCCTGCTAAGCCCGATAGGTACTACAGGGTCCCGGACACGCATCACTATTTATACAAGGCTCCTTTTGCAGATCCCGAGACTATCTCCCAGGGGCCTAAGGCTGTAGCAACTACCTCTGCTAAAAATCCCCTCCCCTCTGAAAGGGAATCCAGGTCCTTAGAGATGGGGTAAAAGTTTACACTTCTGCTACTCTGTCAGCTAGGGCCTTGAACTGTCAATTTCATATGATTCAATATCAAGAATTTATGCTTGACCAGTTAACTAAAAAACTGTCCTCTGATGAACCTTTTGATAAGAAGTATGTTCAGGAAATGGTACATAACATTCAGCAAGTTAGTAACCATTCTTTAAAATGTGGCTATGATGCACTGGAGGCTTCCTTTAGATCAGCCATGACTGGCACAGTTATCAGAAGGCATGCATGGTTGAAAGAGCAGGCCTTACCGGACCATGTCAAATCAAAACTGTTGGATGCTTTCATGGACAAGGCCAATTTATTTGGTTCTCCTGCACAACAGGTACTGAAGAAGATGGAGGAGAAGGCAAAATCTGTACAAACAGTGAAATATTTCTTACAGGTCCAACCTCCAAGGTTTAGCAGGAATTGGCCCTCCAAAACTTGGTCCTTTCCAGACTCCTCTAAAGCACAGAGAGGCAGGAATAGGCGATCAAGAGGCAGAAACCAATCCAGGGGTGCCTACAGGGGACGCCAGTGGCAGGATAACAACCAGCGAGGCACAGACACAGCCACCACCACTGCAACAGGACAATCACAGTGACTTGGCTCTGGCACCGCCTACCAGGGAACAACTAGCAGCACCCTTAGGCGGAAAGCTAGCCTTATTCTCAATAAACTGGCATTACATCACAAGAGACAAGTGGATTTTACAGACCATAGATCAAGGCTACAGGTTCCACTTCCATACTCTACCAGGGAAGAGAGGAATGCCAAACCTACCGCCAAATCAAAAGACAGAAGCTCTAAAACAAATATCTCAATTATTAAAGATGAGAGCTGTGGAAAAGGTACCATCTATGGAGCAAGGAAAGGGATTTTACTCCAGACTCTTCCTGGTACCAAGAAAAGAGAACAAATGGAGGCCTATTCTCGACCTATCCGCTTTAAACACATTCCTCATTGTTCCAAAATTCAAAATGCTGACTCTACAGCAGCTTCTTCCCATGCTGGGCAAGGAGTCTTGGCTGGTAACTCTAGATCTCAAGGAGGCATACCTGCACGTCCCCATACGACTAAATTGCAGAAGATACCTCAGATTTCTTGCAGGATCAGAGCATTATCAATTCTCAGCATTGCCCTTTGGCTTATCTACTGCGCCCAGAGTGTTCATGAAATGCCTGGCATCAGTAATTGCTCATTGCAGGCTTCAAGGAATCCAAATTTACTCCTACCTGGACGACTGCCTGATACAAGCGGACAACAAAAACAAGCTAACAGAAGACTTACAAAGAGTCATTTGCCTACTACAAGCCCTGGGATATACAGTCAATATAAAAAAGTCAAGGCTGATACCATCCCAAAGAATAACCTTCTTGGGTGCAGAGCTGGACACATCAAAACAAATGGCATTCCTAACTGCAGAAAAACAAGAGCAACTACCTCTCTACTTCTTGGCATTAACCAAGCAGAACCATCTAACAGCAAGAAAAGTACTGCAAGCCCTGGGCTTCATGGCATCCTGCATAATATTGGTCCCTCATGCCAGACTGCATATGAGAAAGCTGCAGTGGTACCTAAAGAATTTATGGTCTCAACACAAGCACAGCCTAGAAACCATAATTCCAATAATCCCATGCCTGAAGCAAGAGTTCCTATGGTGGGCGCAGGCCTGTCAATCAAACACAGGATTGCCCTTCTACAGCATTCAACCAAGCCAAACCATCACGATGGACGCCTCAGACCTCGGTTGGGGGGCCCACATGCTGGACAAGTGCATACAAGGCTTATGGAATCAAGACCAGCTGCACCTACACATAAATCTAAAAGAAATGCTGGCAGTAAAATTGGCAATCCAGACATTCAGACCATTTCTCCGAGAAGGTCAGTTGATGATAAGGACAGACAACACCACAGTTATGTGGTACATCAACAAACAGGGAGGCACACATTCATATCCTCTATGCCGGATGGCTCTGGACCTATGGAATGTGGCTCTGAGCTACAACATTCAGTTACAAGCAATTTTTGTACCAGGAAAAGAAAACATTCTAGCAGACATATTAAGCAAGACTACCACGGATGCCTATGAATGGATGCTGCATCCGGACATCTTCAAAGCCATTACAAGAAAATGGGGACTCCCAGAAATAGACTTATTTGCATCCCCACGCAATCACCAGCTAAAGAAATTCTGCACAAGGACGTACCACCCACTTGCTTGGAAGGTGGACTCCCTATCTTTCAGTTGGAAAAACCTGACAGCATATGCATTCCCACCACTTCCTTTGATGCACAAGGTGCTATTGAAGATCAAAGAGGACCGTCCAAGGATCATTCTGATAGCTCCAGACTGGCCAAGGCAACATTGGTACCCATTACTAAGGAGCATGTCTCGGGAACAAATATGGGCACTACCCCTGGTTCCATTGCTGTTAACACAGAACAACTACAACACCCTGCATCCAAGCCTGAAAACTCTGCAGCTGACTGCATGGAACATTTCATAAGATCAATTAACCCAAATTTATCACAACGGGTTAAAGACATTATCCTTGAGGCCCGCAGGCCCTCAACAAGAAAAAATTATGCAGCAAAATGGAAAAGATATCTCATTTGGAGTACTGCAAAGGGAGAAGATGTCACTGGTAAACATAGCCAACATCCTGGAATACTTGGCAGAGCTCTTCCACACAGGCCTGTCCTATTCTTCCATCAAGATACATGCATCAGCAATTTCAGCAGGATACAGCCTGGATCCTCCTGTCTTCTCGCATCCTCTGCTCAGGCAGTTTCTGAGAGGAATTAAAAATGTAAAACCTCCTAGGAAACCACCATTGCCAGCATGGGACTTGAACTTTGTTCTAGAAAAATTGACACTTCCTCCTTTCGAACCAGCAGCAACAGCAGAATTACAATACTTATCATGGAAGACTGCTTTCCTGCTGGCAATCACTTCAGCAAGAAGGGTATCTGAACTTCAGGCATTAATGGCAGTACAACCCTTCCTGATCTTCCATCAAGATAGTGTCCATGAGAACAAATCCTACTTTTATGCCTAAGGTGGTATCCAGAGTATCTTTAAATCAGGCTATCCACCTACCTACATTCTTCCCCAACCCACAGAACAGGGAGAAAGACTGTTGCATACCTTGGATGTACATAGACAGTTACGCTACTACCTGGACAGGACCAAGGGCAATAGAAAAACTGACCAGCTACTGGTAGCATATGCGACAGGAAGGGAAGGAAAAGCAATTTCAAAACAGACAATCTCCAAATGGATAGGAAATTGCATTAGATTTTGTTATTCCTACCATGGAAAGAAAACTCCAGAGAACATCAGGCCTCACTCTACAAGGGCTACAGCCACTACCACAGCTTTCTTACGAGGAGTGGCTACCAAGGACATTATAGAGGCTGCTACTTGGACCTCCGTGCATACATTTGCCAAGCATTATAACTTACCCTTATACTCCAGATCCCGAGCAGGTTTTGCCACTGCTGTTTTGCAAGGGATCCTAACTACACCATAATCTCTTCTTTCCTCCTCCCCTAGTTTGGCTATGGTATTCTACCCATTTGTAAAGACTGCAGATGCATCCTTGAAGGACATAGTACAGTTTTGTACCTACCATAAATGTAGATGTCCGATAGGAATGCATCTGCAGTCAGGATTACCCACCCGCCTTCCCCTCTGTGGTACTCCTAGGGTATTTGCCCATCTTACAGCTAGCTGGGGGGGGTCTATTATGGTGTATTTGTTGTATATATGTACATACATGCTTATTTTTTGTGTTTGCTCTCTACTATTTGGAAACATTGGCATTTATCCAAATTTAGCCTTCCAAGAGGGCACCTGGCATCTGGGGCAAGAAACACTGAGGAAAATGGCGTTGGCTGATGCCTTTATACCCGAATAACTGCAGCTATGATGTCGGGTGAAGTGCGACACCAGCCGAGGCCAGACCCAGACTTTGGAATCCGGCCGACCGAAGGGCTGCCTGACGACAGGACAACCCATTTGTAAAGACTGCAGATGCATTCCTATCGGACATCTACATTTATGGTAGGTACAAAACTGTACTTTCTGATGTGTGAGGGAAGTGAATTCCATCATTTGGCAAGGGAGGAAGATAGTAAGAGTTGCCCTGGAAAAAGTATGGGTTTGTAAATTTCTATACGATTTTGATTATTGGATCTGAGTGATCTGTGTGGCTGATGCATTTTTAGGGTAGAGAAGAGAGAAGGACAGTTAGAGGGTTTGAATGTATTGTTGTAAGTTGAATGTATGCCAGGTAGTTTGGGAGTTCCAGCCAGTTTAGGGAATGAAGGGAGTTGCAGTGATGAGTGGAGAATTTGGATCCGGTGGCAAACTTGGAGATTTTGTTATAGCAGGAAGATGGTTTTGATTTGACGGTTGATTGAAGGTTGGTAAGGAGAGAGGCTCCATATAGAAGAGAGGGAATGAGGTAAGTGGTGGATAGGAGTTGTTTGTATGAGGGAGTAAGGTAGCGACTGTGACTGTAAAGCATTCTAAGCATTTGGTGGGTTTTTTAATATTAGTTTGTAGGTGTGTGTCAAATTTTAATTGATCATCAATAAGGACTCCCAGCGGTTTTGCATAGGAAAATATTTCAATAGAGGTCTTGTTATGGCTGAATATAATATCAGCATGATTTATACGCTTGTGTTACTAATATATTAGAACTATATGTCATGTAAGATGGTTTGTACAGATGTGTGCTGAAGAGGTATTTTACAAAGTGCTGTTTAAAAATGGATTCACAGCATGCCCTGCTGGAAGAGAACAGAAATGTACATACACTATTTTAACTGTTTAAACTTCAGCTCTTCTGAAGTTTAGTTACTTTATGGCAGCAAGGAGACACAATGTCTAAAACTAGGGAACTTTCTGCATTGTCTTGCAAGTGTTTTATTGTTTTATGACTTCCAGAAAGTACAAAGATTTGAGGAAAAACCCTTGTGTATGTATTTTCACATGTAGATGCTAAATGCTACCAGGTGCAGCAATGGGTGTTTAGAGTCAGATGACAAGAAATTATGTCATTCTGCAAGCTATCCTAGCAGTAATATTTGAGATAGTAATTTAAGAACTCTCTCAGAGAGACTGCATTCTGTATTTTGTTTTTGACCTGTTAACATCAAGATCCACTCACCATATCTGCCTTGTTGCTCTGTAAGTAAGTTAACTAGGGTATAGTAATTCTCTTGTATTCAGTCAGGAATATAGTGAAGTATAGTTTGTGTTTTCTTTATTTATTTGAGACTGTTCTGCAGTGTTTTAAATATTTCCTGTGATTTTGAACTCTGATGTTACTGTGATTATATACTGAGTATTTTCTTGTTCTTTTATTATTAAATATATTTAAACTTTTCATTGTAGCTGATATTTGTGAGACATATTTAAGTTCTGAGAGTACTTGCATATGTATTTGGTGGCACTGTGTAGGCCACTCCTAATAGCCTTGCTCTCGGTCAGATTATCATTTGTATTAACATTAATATTACACAGTAAGATTGGACACCCTTTGTTGAGAGCCTTAAAGTAGCTGATAAGGAGTGACTGGTGGCAGGGGAAACTATCTTATAGTCTGCTCAGAAGGGAGCATGGCTAGTAAACCTGTGCCAGCCTTTCCTCCCAGGTGTGTGACACCTACTTGGGCAGGGACATGAAGCACTGGTTGGACAGAGAGGGTGCTGGAGGTCCTGGCTTGATCACTAGGCTGAGATCTCAACTCTATAGCTGTATGAGTGGGGAGTCTTATTTGGGATCTGGAGAAAGTGGGAGAAACCAGCCCTGGACTGACTGTGCTGTGTGTGTGTGCTCTTAAGGGAAATTGCACTTGATGCAGAAAGCTGCATCTGGAAATACTGTGTGTGCAACTTGTCCTTCTCCCAATGTACATCCCAAACTGGTGCTAGTGGGGAGGATTGAGGTTCCTTGATTACTGGTGCAGAGGTGGGGTGTCGCAGTTGTTTCCCAGCATTTTCAGTTCTCTGCTTTACCCTTTGGTCTTTCTACTTCCCCAAGAGTATTCACCAAATTTCTCACTCCTATGATTGCTTTTTGCGTGCTTCAGGGGATCCAAATCTTTCCTTGCTTGGACAATCTCCTGTTTCAAGCAGCTTCTCCAGAGATCGTGTTGTAAAAGCTTCATTTTGCCATTTCCCTTGTGCAAAGCCTGGGGTTCACCATAAACTTTAAAACGTCTTTTCTGACTCCTCCTCATGTTTTTCTGGGGTGCAAGATCCAAACTGTGCCTATGCTGAAGGCCTTAACACTTTTATTTCCTTCTTTCAAACTCTTCTTCCTGTGGTCTAACAGCCAGGGATTTTCTGAGAGCTCTCAGGTTTATGACATCCACCATCCCTATGCAACTCCACATGAGAAAGTTTCACTGGTTTCTGAAGTCACTTTGACTTTAACATGCGCATCCCCTAGAATTTGTAGTTCCTCTTCTACTATGTCTCAAGAAGGAACTTCGCTGGTGGATTCAGCAGTTATCCCCAAATCCAGCACTCCCTTTTCATTCCCCTCTTCCAACTCAGGAGCTGTTCACAGATGCTTAAGATGTGGGATGGGGAGCAGCTTTTGGCTCCCTAAAAGTGCAGGGAATTTGGTCGCCTCTCCAACAGAAAGAACACATCAGTGTCAAAGAGATGAGAGCTCTTCTGCCGGCTGTTAAGGCTTGTCATCCTCTCTTCTCCACAGGACCTCTGAAGGTGTTTACATACCATACCGCTATGGTATTGTCTGTAAACAAATGGCGGGGGAGACAAGATCTTATCTTATCCTTGCCAGTTGGCACTCTTAGTGTGGGAACTTCCTATGCATTATCAAGTGACACTTCAGGCAGTTTGCATCCCATCAGGTCAAAACCTTGTGGCAGACATTCTGAGCAGGTTCTTAACTCAATCCCACAAATGGATGCTTCACAGAATGTGTTTCTGGACATTGTCCACCAGTGAGGTACTCAAATAGATCTTTTTGCCTCTCCTCTGAACAGAGAACTTCATCTATTTTGTGCCAGAGTCCCAAGTCCTCTGGTTTGGAAGGTGGACGCTGTATCTTTTTCTTGGAAGGAAATGTTTCTTTACGCTTTCCCTCATTCTAAAAGTCCTGTTCAAAATTCAACAGGATGCTCCCAAAATTTTGTTGGTGATTCCCTTTTAGACAAGACAGCATCGGTTCCCTCTTATTCTGCATTTAGCCAAGGGCAGTCATCACAAGTTACTTCACAGGGTGGACCTGTTCACACAAGACAAGGGATCTCTCATCAATCCCCACCTGTCCACTCTTGATTTGACACCGTGAGTGATAGGGTTTTGATTCCACATGGACACCATTTTTGTGAGGACATGCTTAGGGTTCTGCAGGAGGCCAGGAAACCCAATACTAGGAAATCCTACTTATCCAAATGGAAGAGGTTTTCTATTTTCTGTCTTTCTCGTAACCTGGATACACTTTCTGTGGATGTTCCTTTAGTTCTCTCTTACCTCGAGGAATTGCCTAATGCTGGGTTGTTTTTTTTTTTTAAGGCTCTCTTATCAGCTATCTCTTTTGTCTGCCTTTATCACCTCCTTTAGCTTGTAGATTTGAGACTGATCAATTCCTTAAAGGCATCCTATATGTTAGAACACCCAGGAAGCCTGTTCCTCCTCCTTGGATCTTAATTTTGTTTTGGAAAAATTGACTCAGACTTCTTTTGAGCCTGCAGCTTCATCTTCTTTGCAACATTGCTGTTGGAAGACTGTTCTTTTGTTAGCCTTTAGCTCTGCTAGATGGGTATCTGAGCTTCAAGCCCTTATGGCTTGTCCTCCTTTTTCAGTGTTTCATAAGGACAGGGTGTCCTTCCATACCAATTCTTTTATACCCAAAGTGGTGAATGAGTTGTCCCTTAATCAGTCTATTAATTTGCCCACTTTTTTCCCTTCTCCATAATCTGCTAGTGCTGCACACATTGGATGTACATAGACAACTCCGATTTTATTTGGATAAGACTAAGACTGTTAAATCTGATCATCTCTGTTTCCTGTCACCCTAGGTCCTTAGGATTAGCTCTGTCTGAGTAGACTATTTCTTCTTGGAATTCAAAAGCTATCTCTTTTTGTTATTTCTTTCGTGGTAAGAGCCTTCCTTATTTTGTTAGGCTTATTCTGCTATAGTTATGGCCTCTTCTGGTGCCTTTTTCAAGGGTTTGGATACTAACTCTATTCTTGAGGCAGCTACCTAGACTGCACTGCAGGTTGGATGAAATTTCCAGAGCTAGAGCTGATTTTGTTAGGGCCATCCTTCATGGCTTCCTAGAGAGCTCTGCTGGTCTTCTTCCTCAGCTTTGGATACTCTCCCTATTGCAGTAAGTACTGCAACAGTGAATGGAAGAACATAGCACAGTTGTGTAACATTTTACCATAACTGTAGATGTCTTTCTGTTTACTGCTGCAGTATTCACTCCCTCCCTCTGCCCCCTGGTCCATTTCTCGTCTGGATGTATTGTTTACCTCTTTTCTCTTTGGACTGGCTTTTGTACTGGGCCTCGCAGTTCTGAGGATGGTACATCCGGACATCACCTTTATGCCCTATGCCACACGAGGAGCATACGTGTGAGGCATGGCATACCTTAAAGCAAACTAAAGGCTTTGCTATACTGGCCAGACATCAGGCTACCCTTGGCAGAGGATCTCTATTGTAATGAATACTGCAACAGTGAAGAGAATGACATCTACTGTTATGGTAAGATTTTACACAACTGTGCTTTCTGTCTGTTATGTAATATAACAATGCAGGTAATTGTGCTGTTTAAATGTTTTGTGTGCATGGTCTGTTTACTCACCCAAACTAGTGCTATTGGTCTTTCCTTGATGGCAGTTTACATACTGTAGAATGATGCATGTTTATTAGAAATAAGTACCTATTGCTCTGTGCAGCCATCATAACCTTGATATGTGTATTATGTGGCATATTTATAGCTGCAGATACTGAAAGTAATATAAAGTGATACTTACACAGTTTAATATCTGTAGGCTGTCATTGTTCAGTAGACTGCTAGACTGCAGAAACACAGATGCTGCTGCTTTACTGGGCCCTCTTCTGCACTTGAGAGCTCAGTGTAGTTTTGCAAGGCATACAGTGTGAGAGAAGGAGAGGTATCAGAAGGCAGTGTGTAATGAAAAGTAAAGGGTGTGACTCAAGACAGCGAATGAGGAACTTGAACTGCTTAAACACCAGAAGAGAGAGGAGACATGATGTTGGATGCATACATTCAGGATGAGGCATTCTAAAGGAGTTGCACTGAACAGGAAGGACATAAAGGGGAGGAGGAGGGGCACAGGCAACAGGTTGTTGTGTCCATTTACTCTGCCGAAGTACTTCATGCAGAAGTTTTAATCCATAGAATGGACCACCAAATTGGATGTAAGAGAGGAGAATCCATAGAAGCATTCAGTAAGATGTCAAGTCAGATAGAGAGTAAAGGGTAGATGAGGCATGGAGGAGTGGTGAAATGTTAAATGTGTTTCAAGTGTAAATTAGGTAGGCTAACCATATCCTTTTGATGTCGTGGAAATGGAGCTGTCAAAGGGATTACATTTTACAAATTACCTGTGTTATCACTGTATTACACAAGTCACTGAATAGCAGTTGACACTTTGTGATTTTATCACTGCAGTTTACAAATCTTTAGTAGTTAAATACAAATCTATCTTTGAAACAAAACATTATGTTTTGTAAACTATTTTGTTTCCTTTCTCTGTTGTGTAATTGTTGGGTCATATTAAACAAAGAACTTATTCAGTCTCTTAGCATTGCTTCACTACTTTGGTAACGATATGCGTTAATAGTTACATTTATTTGTCATTTGTTAACCAGGGTAGTCCAACTGAGCCATTGGCCTGTTTTCAGTGGAGACCCAAGGAGAAAAGCTCCAGGAATACAAAAACATAGTATAATGATTACAATATAGTAAAATGTAAGAAACTAACAATGCACATATAGAAGAGAAAAATTGAAATGAGATACATAGAAGTAACAAAACCACATAGAGTATACTGTCGGGTACAAATGAATCCATGTATATGCAAAATAAAGTTTAACAACTTAATTCAATTGTCATGCTCTAGACTCACCATGGAGTACGATCTCTTGACTTACACCGTAGTTAACTGTTTTTCATTGTTGTATTGCATTTTAATTGGATAAATCCAATAATGCCTCTGCCCTTCTGTAATGAAAAACTGGGGATTGTTTTTTTATTACTTGGGGAGTGTTGATCATGCATCCCATTGTCATCTTCATGGATGATGGTGGGTGATCAGCACACTGATCTACAGCTGCTCCTTTTGGAGGGTATAAGTGTCAGCAGCATATTATTTGAAGAGGGCTGTTCAGTACAGCTTTTCATTTAGCAGTCAGACGAGAGAATTGTTCAAGTTTGGTATGATAACAGTGAAACATTTAACGTAAACATTGTAGCATCTTACAGTTTCACATATACTTGTAATTGCTGTTTGATGTATTACTTTCTTAATGGAGGTGTTAATGCATTTCTTACTAGTAGTTTGATAGGCGGTGTCGTGTTGCTTGACATCTGTTTTCTATAACCGCTGCTATGACTGGAGGCATCCACTGCCACAATATCAGAGCCCCCCAACTTCAGGTCCATCACAAGGTGGGGATAATTGAGGTCCTCATGACAAGGGTGAGACATGTGCTACAAATCTCATCCTCTCTCTTTTGTCTGCCATCTGTATGTCTTATGCCCCCAGCAATGTGAGCCCACCTTAGTGTTCCTCTCTTGCTTGTCTGTCTTTCATGTTGTCTATTCCTTAACTCTTCCCTAAACCTATATCCTGTACTCTCTGCCGTCCTTCCTTACCCAATTTCCCTCTTGCATAATAACATTTGAAAAATATTGTGGGATTTATCTCCTGCAAAAATATAGTCCCCCTCCTCTACCACCTCCTCTTTTTGATGTCTTCTTCCTACATGTCACTTGTCTTCTCTCACCCTCAGTTTCAGCTTTTTGTCTTCCCCTTTCCAACCTTATAAAAGAACAGTCTAGATGTTTACATAAGGATGCCCTTACATTCACTTAGTAACACCTTGTACCTTTAAGTTTTATTCTGCATAGCTGAACTGGGCACCACTTTTCTGTAAATGATTTCCAGTGGCATATTGGACTGCCACAGAGTCATCCTTGCTTCCTGGATATGAAAATAGCCAAAAGAAAGTGTGACTTTAGGAGGTTCCGAACAATATGTCAGAGTGCTAGCAGCCCAGAAGTGGAACTCCTCAAATTGTTCTGCTTTGACACAATTCTACTCCACAAAGATTCCAGCGAAATCTATAGTTTACCTATAATTAATGCTGTTTTCTAACGCATTTGGAATCATTCCATACTGGATTATACTATTTCTTTATTGTCAGTTTATTTAGTATTAGAATGACTAAGTCACAGTCCTCTTGACAACAGTATGAGAAAAGAACTTCAGACTTTGGCTTTAAGTTTACAAGAGATTTCTTTAAAAATGGACAGATTGTATAAACAGGACAGAAAACTAGACCATATTTATAAACGCTGATTATGACAAATGACAATCTCCTGAAGGACATTTTTAAACAGCATAATGGAAAAAACACACAGTTAAAGAAGAGGCTCTAAATGAGTACGTTGGATAAAATTGATGATTTATAAAACGTAGAATGAAGAAACATTATAAGGATTTTTTGAATCATTGAAAATACAGAAAGAATCAGTATAGTGAATTATTTGTCATCCTGGATGCCTAATGTGTCATCCTTGCTCACAGATCTCTCTCATCAACGAAAAATAAAAATTCTTCACCCGGATCAATTATAGTTAAATTCACATCCAGTATAGACAAAGATCTTGTCCTAATTAGATTTGATAATGACTCGAGTTACAATAAGATGTAAACTCTGTATCCTATATCATCAAGGAATCAAAAATGACTAATATTACATTTTTTTTTATTCCTGGCCATACGCAAGCTTTTTTTACATGATAAAATTGAACTATTCAGTTCAATAGACAAAGCTGTTCAT